>NW_027195360.1:25000-112500 GCF_038502225.1 Cherax quadricarinatus
GTGGGGAATGAGGCTTCTAGCAGTGAGGTGCAGTCTGTCTCTCACTGTGAGGAGGCTGTAGGTGGGGAGGTAGCAACGGGTACCAGCAGTGAGGTGCAGCCCAGCACCTGCTACAAGTGGCGAGTTGTTCACAGTAATGGGAGGCGCATCAGAGTAAGGAAAGTTAAGAGTGAAGATCTGAAGGTAGGAAATCGCTTCTCTGTTCTCCAGGATGAATGTACTTCAGTGGCCAGTGAAGGTAAGGGTACTACTGCCCCTGCTAATGAAGGTAAGCGCATTCTTGTGGTTGGTGACTCTCAGGTAAGATATGTTGACCGTGCTTTTTGTAATAGGAATAAGAAGATGAGAGATAGAGTGTGCTTCCCTGGAGCTGGTGTTGGGGACATTGTCAACAGACTGGATAATATCATGTCAGGTAATGGGAACAAGCCCATTATCTGTCTCAGTGCTGGTGGAAATGATATTGGGAAGGGTAGGAGAGAAGAGCTGCTAGATAAGTACAGGTCAGCTATAGATTTCATTAAGTCTAAGGGAGGGATCCCAATCATATGTAGCATCTTGCCTAGAAGGGGAGTAGGAAATGAATGGTTGTCTAGGGCAATTGGTGTAAATTGCTGGCTAGACAGATACTGCAAGGAACTTGCAATCCCATTCATTGACAACTGGAACAACTTTTATGGCAAACATGATATGTATGCAAGGGATGGGGTTCATCTCTCTGGGGCAGGGGTGGTAGCACTTGCAGACTCGATTGAGAAGGCCATTGGTGAAATGCCTATGATTTTAAACTGATGGAAGATAGAGGTATGGGTGTGTGTGGGAAACAAGCAGGTTGCAACACTAGGGTTGGAAACAGTAAATGTATAAAAGGCATTCAGCATGAAGTTATAAATAAAGACAATAGAACAGGTCAGAAAACAAAGGGGGACAGCAGAGGGCAGCAAGGGACTAGCTCCCTTAAGGTTTACTATACTAATAGCAGGAGTGTTAGAAATAAGATAGATGAGCTAAGATTAATTGCAAGTGCAGGAAACATAGATATTATTGCTATAACAGAGACCTGGCTCAATCTGAAAGATAGAGAGATGCCATCTGAATGTCACATACAAGGCTATAAATTATTCCACACTGACAGGGTCAACAGGAAAGGTGGTGGAGTAGCGATGTATGTCAGAGACAATTTAAATTGTTGTGTTAGACAAGATATTAAATTAGAAGCGTCAGCCACTGAATCTGTTTGGTTACAGCTTCTCGAGGGCCGAGAAAAACTAATTTTGGGTGTGATTTACAGGGCCCCAAATCTTGATAGGGAGTGCAGTAAACTTCTATGGGACGAAATTCGTAAGGCATCTACATACGAAAATGTTGTGCTAATGGGAGATTTCAACTATAGACAGATTGACTGGAGCAATTTGACAGGAAATTTAGAGTCGGGTGACTTTCTTGATACGATCCAGGATTGTTTTTTAAAACAGTTTGTGACAGAGCCAACTAGGGGAAATAACCTCCTTGACTTGGTTCTTGCCAGTAGGGAAACACTAATTAATAATCTTGAGGTTAATGATGAGCTTGGGGAGAGTGATCACAAATCACTCAGTTTTAACATATCATGGAATTCCCCTAATAATGGCAATCAAGTCTCCGTCCCTGACTTTCGCTTGGCTGATTTCATAGGACTGAAAAATTACTTAGGTGGGCTGAACTGGAATGACCTGACTAGGGGTCAGGTAGGTGGTGATGGTTGCCGATATGATGCTTTCCAGGGCATAGTTCTAGCTGCTCAGTCAAATTATGTTCCAAATAGGGAAATCAGATCAAACAAAAATGATCCTAAATGGATGAACAATAGATTAAAATATCTGATTGGTCAAAAGAGAGGCATATATAGGCAAATCAAAAGAGGAGAGGGGCAATTAAGAAATCGATATATTCAGTTAAAGAGAGAAATAAAAAAGGGAATTAGAAAAGCAAAAAGAGATTATGAGGTTAAAGTTGCAAGAGAATCGAAGACTAACCCAAAAGGATTCTTTCAGGTATACAGAAGTAAGATCAGGGACAAGATAGGCCCACTCAAAAGTTCCTCGGGTCAGCTCACTGACAGTGATAAGGAAATGTGTAGAATTTTTAACACATACTTCCTCTCAGTTTTTACACAGGAGGATACCAGTGATATTCCAGTAATGATAAATTATGTAGAACAGGACGATAATAAACTGTGCACTATTAGGGTCACAAGTGACATGGTCCTTAGGCAAATAGATAAATTAAAACCTAACAAATCCCCAGGCCCTGATGAACTGTATGCAAGGGTTCTAAAGGAATGTAAAGAGGAGCTTAGCACACCTTTGGCTAATCTTTTCAACATATCACTACAAACTGGCATGGTGCCAGATAAGTGGAAAATGGCAAATGTGATACCTATTTTCAAAACAGGTGACAGGTCCTTAGCTTCGAACTATAGACCAATAAGCCTAACCTCCATAGTAGGAAAATTTATGGAATCAATAATTGCCGAGGCAGTTCGTAGCCACCTTGAAAAGCATAAATTAATCAACGAATCTCAGCATGGTTTTACAAAGGGACGTTCCTGCCTTACGAATTTATTAACTTTTTTCACTAAGGTATTTGAGGAGGTAGATCGTGGTAACGAATATGATATTGTGTATATGGACTTCAGTAAGGCTTTTGACAGGGTCCCACATCAGAGACTATTGAGGAAAATTAAAGCACATGGAATAGGAGGAGAAATTTTTTCCTGGATAGAGGCATGGTTGACAAATAGGCAGCAGAGAGTTTGCATAAATGGGGAGAAATCAGAGTGGGGAAGCGTCACGAGCGGTGTTCCACAGGGGTCAGTGTTGGGCCCCCTGCTGTTCACAATCTACATAAACGACATAGATGAGGGCATAAAGAGCGACATCGGCAAGTTTGCCGATGACACCAAAATAGGCCGTCGAATTCATTCTGACGAGGACATTCGAGCACTCCAGGAAGATTTGAATAGACTGATGCAGTGGTCGGAGAAGTGGCAGATGCAGTTTAATATAGACAAATGCAAAGTTCTAAATGTTGGACAGGACAATAACCATGCCACATATAAACTAAATAATGTAGATCTTAATATTACGGATTGCGAAAAAGATTTAGGAGTTCTGGTTAGCAGTAATCTGAAACCAAGACAACAGTGCATAAGTGTTCGCAATAAAGCTAATAGAATCCTTGGCTTCATATCAAGAAGCATAAATAATAGGAGTCCTCAGGTTGTTCTTCAACTCTATACATCCTTGGTTAGGCCTCATTTAGATTATGCTGCACAGTTTTGGTCACCGTATTACAGAATGGATATAAATTCTCTGGAAAATGTACAAAGGAGGATGACAAAGATGATCCCATGTATCAGAAACCTTCCCTATGAGGATAGACTAAGGGCCCTGAAACTGCACTCTCTAGAAAGACGTAGAATTAGGGGGGATATGATTGAGGTTTATAAGTGGAAGACAGGAATAAATAAAGGGGATGTAAATAGTGTGCTGATAATATCTAGCCTAGACAGGACTCGCAGCAATGGTTTTAAGTTGGAAAAATTCAGATTCAGGAGGGATATAGGAAAGTACTGGTTTGGTAATAGAGTTGTGGATGAGTGGAACAAACTCCCAAGTACCGTTATAGAGGCCAGAACGTTGTGTAGCTTTAAAAATAGGTTGGATAAATACATGAGTAGATGTGGGTGGGTGTGAGTTAGACCTGATAGCTTGTGCTAACGGGTCGGTTGCCGTGTTCCTCCCTTGAGTCAATGTGACCTGACCTGACTAGGTTGGGTGCATTGGCTTAAGCCGGTAGGGACTTGGACCTGCCTCGCATGGGCCAGTAGGCCTTCTGCAGTGTTCCTTCGTTCTTATGTTCTTATGTTCTTAACAAGGCTAGTCCCAGAGCTCAAGGGAATGTCGTACGAGGAAAGGTTAAGGGAAATCGGACTGACGACACTGGAGGACAGAAGGGTCAGGGGAGACATGATAACGACATACAAGATACTGCGGGGAATAGACAAGGTGGACAGAGATAGGATGTTCCAGAGAGGGGACACAGGGACAAGGGGTCACAACTGGAAGCTGAAGACTCAGACGAGTCACAGGGACGTTAGGAAGTATTTCTTCAGTCATAGAGTTGTAAGCAAGTGGAATAGCCTAGCAAGTGAAGTAGTGGAGGCAGGAACCATACATAGTTTTAAGAAGAGGTATGACAAAGCTCAGGAAGCAGAGAGAGAGAGGATCCAGTAGCGATCAGTGAAGAGGCGGGGCCAGGAGCTGAGTCTCGACCCCTGCAACCACAATTAGGTGAGTACAATTAGGTGAGTACACACACACACACACACACACACACACACACACATACACCACACACACACACCACACACACACCACACACACACGCACACACGCACACACACACACACACACACACACACACACACACACACACGCACATACACACACACACACACACACACACATACACACACACACATACACACACACACATACACACACACACATACACACACACACACATACACACACACATACACACACACACACACACACACACACACCACACACACCACACACACCACACACACCACACACACACACACACCACACACACACACACACACACACACCACACACACACGCACACACGCACACGCACGCACACACACACACACACACACACACACACACACGCACGCACATCCACACACACACACACACACACACACACACACACACACCCTCCACCACTTGACACAAACACTAGACACAAACACGTACCACCCCTTCCCTAACCACCTCACCTTAGCCACCATCCCTCCCCCAAACCACCTAACCCCTCCCCAAACCGTCTACCCCCCGCCCAACAACCTCCCTCCAATAACCATCCTCCCCCTCCCCCATAACCATCCATCCCCTCTCTCCCCCAAACCATCTAACTCCCTCCCCCAACTATCTCTACCCCTCCAATAACCATCCTCCCCTTCCCCCACAACCATCCATCCCCTCTCCTAACCATCTATTCCCCTCCCCCCTAACCAGGATGAGGACAAGGGGTTCCAAGGACGAATCTGAGAGGGAGGAATGGGAGATAGAGCTCAAAAAAAGGGAGGGAGACTGGGGAAGGAGACTAGATGAGCTGGAAAGGAAGATGGAAGAGAGGTTAGCAGCAGAATGCAGAAGGTGGAAGCAACAGGCCACAGAAGCAGAAATCAAGATAGAGAGATTAGAAGAGGAGCTGAGACATCTGAAACAGCACAGAGACAAAGATATTACAGAAGTAGCATCGGCAATGGCTAAATTAAACACAGACAACAGGTCTGAAGGAAGCATGGAAACTAAACTATATGCAGAGGTCCTGTCAAACCCACATGGGGCCAAAACAAAGACAGGGAGCACACTAGGACAGAAAGAGAGGTTGGAAGACATCGAAGGAACTAGGACATGTGCAAGGACCTTACCAGATACCTGTGTGGGCCAGGAGCAGGTGAGCAGGAAGGATAAACCAAGAAGCATAGGGGCCATAACGAGGGAAGGGACTGAAGGAAGGAACACTCCACGGGAAGGAACTAAAACACATCAGAGGATGCAATGGGAGTCACAGTGGGAGGTGGAAAGGGAGAGATCCGTGTTTGTCTATGGGCTAGACGAAGCTAAAGGGGAAACTTATGATGAAAGAAAGCAGGAGGAGAAAAAAGCGATTGAAGACATCATGAAGGTGATAGGCGAGGGGGACATGACCCAGGTGGCAAATTTTCGGAGAATTGGGTGGTTCACAAAGAAAAGGAATCGGCCTCTCAAAGTAATTTTCAAGGCAGAATCAACCCGAACCATGATCCTGCAGGAGAAAGCACGGCTGAGAGGCAAGCAGGAGTTCCGGAGTGTGTACCTCGACCGAGACAGAACACAGGACGAAAGGAAGACAATGAAAGAGAGAGTTCAAAAACGAAAGGAGAAATGGGAGGAAATGAAAAAGGAGAGCAGAATGACCCAGGATCAAATGGAAGGACAAGCGCACCCCCCAGAAACACCTGCAGAAGGACTCCAGCCACGACACCCCCAAGGCAACTGAACAATCCAAACCAACCATCACACACCGATCCCTCTGTTTCCACCCCCCGCACCACAGTTACAGTATTAGAACAGAAGTTGAAGGTTTGGTACACAAATGCAGATGGATTAACGAATAAACATGAGGAATGGCAAGAAAGAATCAATGAGAAGTCCCCAGACATCATAGCAGTTACAGAAACAAAACTCATGGAGACAATAACAGATGCAATCTTCCCACCAGGATACCAGATCATGAGGAAAGATAGAAGGGGCAGGGGGGGAGGTGGGGTTGCTCTGCTCGTAAAAAACAGATGGAAATTCGAGAAAATGGAAGGAATAGATGAGACGGGAGAAAGAGACTACATAGCAGGTACACTTCAGTCTGGGGAACACAAAGTGGTCATTGCAGTGATGTATAATCCACCACAGAACTGCAGGAGGCCAAGAGAGGAATATGAAGAGAGCAACAGAGCAATGGTGGACACACTTGCTGAGGTGGCAAGAAGAGCTCACTCCAGCAGAGCAAAGTTGCTGGTTATGGGGGATTTCAACCACAGGGAGATTGACTGGGAAAACCTGGAGCCACATGGGGGTCCCGAAACATGGAGAGCCAGGATGTTGGACGTGGTGCTGGAAAACCTCATGCACCAACATGTTAAGGACACTACCAGAGTGAGAGGGGAGGATGAACCAGCAAGATTGGACCTTGTGTTCACCCTGGGCAGCTCAGACATTGAGGACATCAAGTATGAGAGTCCCCTAGGAGCTAGCGACCACGTGGTTCTGTGCTTTGAATACATAGTAGAGCTGCAAGTGGAGAGAATAACAGGAGTAGAATGGGAAAAGCCTGACTATAAAAGAGGGGACTACATAGGGTTGAAGAACTTCCTGCGGGAGGTCCAGTGGGACAGAGAACTGGCAGGAAAGCCAGTAAATGAAATGATGGAATATGTAGCAACAAAATGCAAGGAGACAGTGGAAAGGTTCATTCCCAAGGGCAACAGTAACAACGGGAAGACCAGAACAAGCCCCTGGTTCACCCGACGGTGTAAGGAGGCAAAAACAAAGTGCAATAGAGAATGGAAAAAGTACAGAAGGCAGAGAACACACGAAAATAGGGAGATCAGTCGCAGAGCCAGGAATGAGTACGCACAGGTAAGGAGGGAGGCCCAGCGACAGTATGAAAATGACATAGCATCGAGAATCAAGACAGACCCGAAACTGTTGTATAGCCACATCAGGAGGAAGACAACAGTCAAAGACCAGGTGATCAGATTAAGGACAGAAGGTGGAGAACTCACAAGAAATGATCAGGAGGTATGTGAGGAGCTGAACAGGAGATTTAAGGAAGTTTTTACAGTAGAGACAGGAAGGGCTGTGGGAAGACAGAACAGAAGGGAACATCAAGAGGGAATATACCAACAAGTGTTGGATGACATACGAACAACTGAGGAGGAGGTGAAGAAGCTCTTAAGTGACCTTGACACCTCAAAGGCGATGGGACCGGACAACATCTCCCCATGGGTCCTTAGAGAAGGAGCAGAGATGCTGTGTGTGCCTCTAACCACAATCTTCAACACATCCCTTGAAACTGGGCAACTACCTGAGAAATGGAAGACAGCTAATGTAGTCCCCATATTTAAGAAAGGAAACAGAAACGAGGCACTAAACTACAGACCTGTGTCTCTGACATGTATTGTGTGCAAAGTCATGGAGAAGATTATCAGGAGGAGAGTGGTCGAACACCTGGAAAGGAACAAGATTGTAAATGAAAACCAGCATGGGTTCATGGAAGGCAAATCTTGTATCACAAACCTCCTGGAGTTTTATGACAAGGTAACAGAAGTAAGACATGAGAGAGAGGGTTGGGTAGATTGCGTTTTCCTAGACTGCAGGAAGGCCTTTGACACAGTTCCCCACAAGAGATTAGTGCAGAAGCTGGAGGATCAGGCACACGTAAAAGGAAGGGCACTGCAATGGATAAGGGAATACCTGACAGGGAGGCAGCAACGAGTCATGGTACGTGAAGAGGTATCACAGTGGGCGCCTGTTACGAGCGGGGTCCCACAGGGGTCAGTTCTAGGACCAGTGCTATTTTTGATATATGTGAACGACATGATGGAAGGAATAGACTCTGAAGTGTCCCTGTTCGCAGATGACATGAAGTTGATGAGAAGAATTAAATCGGACGAGGATGAGGCAGGACTGCAAAGAGACCTGGAGAGGCTGGACATGTGGTCCAGTAACTGGCTTCTCGAATTCAATCCAGCCAAATGCAAAGTCATGAAGATTGAGGAGGGGCAAAGAAGACCGCAGACAGAGTATAGGCTAGGTGGACAAAGACTACAGACCTCACTCAGGGAGAAAGACCTTGGGGTGACCATAACACCGAGCACATCACCGGAGGCACACATCAACCAAATAACCGCTGCAGCATACGGGCGCCTGGCAAACCTGAGAATAGCGTTCCGATACCTTAATAAGGAATCGTTCAAGATACTGTACACTGTGTATGTTAGGCCCATACTGGAGTATGCAGCACCAGTCTGGAACCCACACCTGGTCAAGCACGTCAAGAAGTTAGAGAAAGTACAAAGGTTTGCAACAAGGCTAGTCCCAGAGCTCAAGGGAATGTCGTACGAGGAAAGGTTAAGGGAAATCGGACTGACGACACTGGAGGACAGAAGGGTCAGGGGAGACATGATAACGACATACAAGATACTGCGGGGAATAGACAAGGTGGACAGAGATAGGATGTTCCAGAGAGGGGACACAGGGACAAGGGGTCACAACTGGAAGCTGAAGACTCAGACGAGTCACAGGGACGTTAGGAAGTATTTCTTCAGTCATAGAGTTGTCAGCAAGTGGAATAGCCTAGCAAGTGAAGTAGTGGAGGCAGGAACCATACATAGTTTTAAGAAGAGGTATGACAAAGCTCAGGAAGCAGAGAGAGAGAGGATCCAGTAGCGATCAGTGAAGAGGCAGGGCCAGGAGCTGAGTCTCGACCCCTGCAACCACAATTAGGTGAGTACAATTAGGTGAGTACACACACACACACACACACACACACACACACACGCACACACACGCGCACACACGCACACACACACACGCACACACACGCACACACACACACACGCACACACACGCACACACGCACACACACACCCTACCTGCCATATAGGTTAATTCTTTTATTTTAAGAGTGAGCCTTGTTTCTTATTGGTCTCTCCGCTACTATTTCCAACATATATTAAATCAGTGATCTGTTATTATGAGCTACGATGAATCTAAAAAATAAATTATAAACAGAAACGATTTACTATTTTTAGTATTAAATTTTTGCCATAACCCAAATACAAAATTTCAGATTTTTTTCAGTGGGGTATAAATAAAATTACAATAGCCCCCAGTGTACAGGTTGCGTTATCCTCATGAAGATCCTGTGTGTTCCTGTGTCCTTCAAAGTCCCGTTCTATTGTAAAATAAGCTTTGAACCTTCAAGTGAGAAGTCTGCTCTGATGAGGCGTGTGTACTAGCTGGGAGCTAGCAGAAGTGCTCTGGTGAGGCGTGTGTACTAGCTGGGAGCTAGCAGAAGTGCTCTCATTAGGCGTGTGTACTAGCTGGGAGCTAGCAGAAGTGCTCTGGTGAGGCGTGTGTACTAGCTGGGAGCTAGTAGAAGTGCTCTCATGAGGCGTGTGTACTAGCTGGGAAATTGCAGAAGTGCTCTCATGAGGCGCCCTAATCCACTGAACCAATATATATATATATATATATATATATATATATATATATATATATATATATATATATATATATATATATATATATATATAGTACAAATACTGCACTAGCCAAGGACTCGAACCCATGCTGCTTTGGCCTGCCTCATGGTTGGCGAAAACACATGACGCCCATATTCACTGAACCATACGATCGTATGGTTCAGTGGATAAGGGCGTCTCATGAGAGCACTTCTGCTGTCTCCCATCTAGTACACACGCCTCATCAGAGCACTTCTGCTAGCTCCCAGCTAGTACACACGCCTCATCAGAGCACTTCTGCTAGCTCCCAGCTAGTACACACGCCTCATCAGAGCACTTCTGCTAGCTCCCAGCTAGTACACACGCCTTATCAGAGCACTTCTGCTAGCTCCCAGCTAGTACACACACCTCATCAGAGCACTTCTGCTAGCTCCCAGCTAGTACACACACCTCATCAGAGCACTTCTGCTAGCTCCCAGCTCGTACACATGCCTCATAAGAGCACTTCTGCTCAACAAGAAGAGCAGATTTAATGGCTCAGATGAGGCAGTGGTGAAGCCAAACTCAATACACATCTTCAAGAATAGATACGAGGACATGAATCCGTAAATGCCTATTAGATTAGTAGGAGGGGCCAGGACCTGAATCTTGACACCGCGAAGACAAATCGTAGAGTACAGGCGGAGTACAAAAATTTACTAAACCTATGTATGCTGTTCTAATGAGAAGGTCCCACATTTCTCACATTCCAAGAGAAATCCGACATGGCACGATATTCCCGGTTACAACAAAAAAAACTGTATATTTGATGCTGTAGTTTGCATGGTGGCGATCGTGCGTGAATATGGACTTCAGGTAGTTTCCAGTTCTCCTTTTACAACTGCTTACTTTTTGATATTGTAAAATTCTCTTACCGTGGACAGGACTATAAATTTTATCGGAACTGCTTACATGATGACCTTGTGGAATCGTTCATTTCATGTGTATTTTGAGGAACAACTGGAACCTTCACACTCCTGTGTATCGGAAGTCCAGGTTCGTAAGATTTTGTGATCACTGTGATCTAACGTGCTGTAGGCGATATAAACTATCATTATCGCCTTGGAATGCTGTTTTCCCTAGAGAATTTATAATCATTCTTAACTCAACCCCGTCTCCTGAATGGATATCTACGACGTGTTTTGTCGTTTAGGTGCTGGAGTTGTCATCCTTGTGCTAGCAGTGTCGTTCAAGTGCATGTATTGTCGTGCCGGTGTAGGTGTTGTCATCCAGATGCTGTTGTCGTCGTCTAGGTGCAGGTTTTGTAGTCCAGATGTTAGTGATGTAATACAGGCAGATTGATCCTCACCTAACCTAACCACTTGCAGCTGCAAAACCATTCCAAAGTTTTTCCTAGACATCCTGGATACACTACCTTCACTGGAAGTTACAGGCCGTTTTCCAGACAATATAGGTGGGAAAAACTGAAATATGTGCGAAGGAGCGCGAACGTTTACAAACACGGTAGAGGTACAGCGTGCACCAATACGTGATTGGTTGGAGCATTAGCTGTGAGTGGCTCATAGCTTATGTGAAACGCTCTCAGTGGCTGATTGAACAGTTGTAACGGTCGCCTTGAGTATAGTTTACTGCTACAGAACGAATCTGTCATTTTTATTTTAAATTTTAACTAAAAATAATCAAAAACTGAATATAGCGTAATAACGAAACAGCGTTATTCTGGGTAGCGTTTTACGGTGTCCGAGTATATGCAGAATAACAGTGAAGAAATAGTGAACTTCTAAGCACATTTGTGATCTCTCACAAAATCAAGAAATGCTAAAATTAATAGGACAACAGAAGACAAAGGTGAAATATGACGTGAGATAAAACTTCACGTAGGACGCGTTGTAGGAAGTTTTGTAATGATTTAGTCAGGTCACAAGTATGTAAATTAAAAGGACGCAAGTGCAACTAAAATGTCACATTAGTTGCACTTGTGTCCTTTTACTTTACATATTGTCGGTAAATCTACCAACATTATTACAGGTCACAAGAAAAAATGTTTTTTAAAACTGACATGTTAGGCATAGTTTAAAATCCGCAAATTCTATTCATTATAAATGAATCCAAATTGACAATTATATTTTGCTTAACCATAGACTTGCTTGATTCAACCTTCTTGGTATTTTGAAAATCAGACGAGTAGTTAAAATCTCTCGCATGAATAAGCAGAGCATTAGACTAATGTTATATTGATTTATTTTCAATCATTGTTCAAGATTTTCTCCAGTTTGACCGTAATAAAGTTTATTACATTTCTTACACGGGAATCTTATCGACAGCCATCATCATTTTTGGGGGGAATTCTTATTCATTTTTTTTAACTATTAAGATTTTTAAATACAACTTTAAAGGATTTCTAAATTCTAACATATTCGTGGATGAATATGTTTCTTTGTCTTTTTTTTTAAGAAAATGTTGCTATAAGTACTTTATACATCATTAAAAAAAACAAAGATTGGTTCTAACTAAGTGGAAAAAAACATTCTTGACATACCTTCACTTAAAAATTTAAAAATCAAAATTAAAAATAAAAACATTAGATTAAAAATTCCGCCCAAAATACCTTTGTGACTAATATTCCCTGTAAGAAATGCAGTGAAGTTTAATATAGTCACACTGTTTAAAGTTTTGAACAACAGCATAAACTTGGCATTAGAACTTATCAAGAGTCCAATGCTCTGTTTATGTAAGAGGTTTTTTATCACGTTTCCAGGTCTGACACTCAATGCCTCTTCTAATATATCTGTCACTGTTAATTTTCTTTGTGATTATGTTAACTGACCCATAAAAAGATTACTAAAACAAGATTCCCTACAGTCAAGCTGTTAGGAAAATAATAGCCGATGTAGATAAAAAAATCACGACTAATAACCTTGGAAGATTATGGGCAATAAAATAAAAATGCTATCTAAAAAGAAAGTGGAAGATAAAATGAATGAAACATGCAGGGATACATAGATGAAAATGGCAGCTGTCTAAGACAGGCAACAAAGGGATACCTGGGATGACACTGATCAACCTGTTCATAATGCTGATATTCAAGGTTTGTTTAATATACTAACCTTCAGGCTGTGAAAACTACAGCTCCAGAAGCTGCCACTGAAACCTCCAGACTCTTCCCTGTGCTGCCACTGTGAAAGATAAATAACTCTGGTCAGCAACCAAAATGCTTCCGAGACCAGAGTAGCAATTTCCAATTATTAGGTCACTGATAATGAATATCATAGTTAAAATCGTTTCTTAGCTCTACTATTCAATATACACCTACGTGTCACAACAGATTCCAACAGCCTTGTGGCAGTGTGTGTCTTACCACACTCACATTATTGTTCCAGCAGTCATAGGAGGTTGTGCTGTGCAAATTTATATTTTGAGGTGAAAAGTAGGTGATTTTCTTAGCCAAACACTCGTTAAATTTATAATAAATATTCACTGATATTGATATGCATATGAGGCCAGAGGCACAAAACACACAAAACTGGGGCACATGAAAAACTTTGTAAAGGCTATGGACAAATCCGGTCAGGGATTCAGGTATTTATCGTCAAAATTCCCCTCACTGAGCGACGCTAAGATAAGAGAGGGAGTCTTCAATGGTCCTCAGATTCGAGAGCTTCTTAAAGATGGTGACTTTGAATCAGACATTCATGGGGAGGAGACAGCTGCTTGGGAAGCATTCAAGTTAGTGGCGAAGGGATTTCTCGGAAACAGAAGGGAAGGTAACTATGAAGAAATGATAGAAAACCTCATCAAGGCTTACAAGAACATGGGATGTAACATGTCACTTAAAATCCACTTTTTGGATTCACATTCAGACTTTTTTCCAGCGAACTGTGAGGCAGTTAGTGACGAACATGGTGAAAGGTTTCACCAAGATATTTCAACCATGGAAAAATGGTACCAGGGCAAATGGGGCACAAGAATGCTAGCAGACTATTGTTGGACATTGGCAAGAGATGATTCTTCAGCCCATTATAAGCGTCAAGCAAAAGGGCAGAGAGTAGGTACAGATTAGACTTTAAAGCGTACTAACACATATTGTACTTTATAATAAAATAATCAAATATTACATGTCTCGTATCTTTAAACCTATAGCCAATGAGCATTTTTCAAGGTGATATTTGGATTTAGGACACGAAAGTTTTGAGGAGTGATTTTAGTTATGTTGATTATGGGGTGTACCCAGGTTTAAATGTTGACGGAAGGGGATTAGTTGAGTGCATGTAGCAGTTCTGGTGAGGAGAAAGGTTAGACAACATAAGAAATAAATAATCTTATTTAAGAAGCATACAGCTCTTCAAAAATTGTTGACCAGTGTAATCCTTCACTACTACCACTGGAATTTTCATGCTCCCTCACAGCTCTTAAACGTCTATCTGGTACTGTGGAAGCTTGTGGCTCCCTCACCGCTGGCACTGCAGCTTCACAGCTACACCTGTCACGTTCCAAGCTTCCCTAGTGTTGCCACACGAAGCTCCAAGCCTTCTTTAATGCTGCCACTGTGGAAGCACCTGGCTTACCAACTACTCTCACTGTAGAAGATCTAGGCACTCCCACTACTGCCTCTGTGGAATCACGAAGGACTCGGCTTCATGGCTTAGGAACTAACACACAATTGTGGTGCCTGGTTTAGTATGCATGAAGATCCACGGCAGCTGTCTGCTGATGCTTCCCTCCCAGATACATTCAAGCACTCCATGAACTATATTTGATTACAGCTTCATGGTAGAGTTAGGGAAGGGTGAAGCTTAAACACACACACACACACACACACACACACACACACACACACACACTGAAAATGCTTTAGGAAGACTGAGCATGCACACTGGAGTCAAATCCACTCATTAGAAAATACTGAAATAGCACCAATTCACACAAGTAGCAGTAAAACAATTGCAAAAAACTATGGACTGATAATACTGACGTCCCACATTACCAAATCCTATTAAAAGAGTTTTAAGAAGGAATATTGCCATTCGCATGGAATAACAGCAGTAGGTTCAGGATAGGTCGTTCCTGCCACTAGCAACTGCTATCCGTTACGACATGATCTTGGATTGACTACAAGGAAAAAAATTATGCTTACACTGAATTTGGAAAAACTATATTTACAATGAATTTGGAAAAAACTGTCTACTCTGAATTTGGAAAAAAATATGTTTACACTGAACTTGGAGAAACCTTTGTCATGTGCGACTATGGAGTGTTTCTGCAGAAAATGTGTGTAAAAAAAATATAAATGGAAAGGTGGACTTTGTATATAAAGTATAAAAGATATAGTTCTTGACAGTTTATTGGACTATGTATTGGTAAATACATAGGATGTGCATATTTAATGAGGGGCCACAGATATATCATATATTTTTTAGTTGTAATTACAATGAGAATAAAAGGTAGATGGGATACAACGAGAATGTAATCAGCAAGAGAGAGAAGTCAGTTACGGTTAGATTTAAACAACTGTTGGATGAAAGATTGGCTAGCGAGAGTACAGGCAATCAAGTAGAAAAAGTATGGGGAAGATTTAACAATGTAGTGTTTAAGTGTCCAGCAGAAGTTTGTGGTAACAGGAAAGTGGGTGTGGGAAGGAAGAAGAGCAATTGGTAGAAGGATGAGGTAAAGAGATTAAAAAAAATATAGCATATGAGAGCTTTTTACAAAGAAGAAGTGATACAAGGAGGAAGGAGTATATGGGGAGAAAGAGAGAGGTTAAGAGAATGGTGAAGGAAAGTAAATGGAGAGTAAATGGAGAGTGGGTGAGGTGCTATCAACAAATTTTTGTTGAGAATAAGAAAAAGATTTGGAGATTAATAAATTAAGAAAGCCTAGTGAACAAATGGATCTGACAGTTAAAAATAAGAGAGGAGAGTTATTAGATGGCGAGTTAGAGGTATTGGGAAGATGGCATGAATATTTTGAGGAATTGTTAAATGTTGATGAAGATAGGAAATGTGTGATTTCGTGTATTTTGCACGGAAGTATAACATTTAGTAGTTGAGAGGACGAGAAAGTTTTAAGTGTCGGAGAAGTGCATGAGGCAGTGGGTAGAATGAAAAGGGGTAAAGCAGTTGGGATTGATGGGATAAAGACAAAAAGGTTAAAAAGCAGGTTGGGATATAGTTATGGAGTGGCTAGTGCTTTTATTTAATAAATGTATGGAAGAAGGTAAGGTACGTAGGAATTAGCAAAGAGCATGCATAGTTGCTTTGTATAAATGAAAACTGGAAAAAAGAGTTTAAGAATTATAGGAGAATAAGCCTGTTGTGTATACCTGGTGAAATGTATGGTAAAGTTATTATTGAAAGAATTAAGAGTAGGATAAAGCAGGATCGCCGATGAACAAGGAGGCTTTATTAAGGGTAGGGGGGGTGTAGACCAGTTGTTTACAGTGAAACATAGGTGAACAGTATTGAGATAAGGTTAAAGAGGTTTTAGTGGCATTTATGGATTTGAAAATGTGTATGATAGGGTGTATAAGGGGGATGGGGCAATGTGACGGATGTTGCAAATGTATGGGAAAGGAGGTTGATTAGTGAAAGCAGTTAAGAGTTTTTACAAGGATAGTAAGGCTCAGGTTAGAGTACGTAAAAGAGAGGGAGATTATTTCCTAGTAAAAGTAAGCCTTAAACAGGGATGAATGTCACTATGGTTGTTCAATATATTTATACATGAAGTTGTAAGAGAAGTGAATTCTCAGGTGTTGGCAAGAGGTGTGGGAGTAACAGATAAAGAATATCACGAAATGGGAGTTGTCACAGCTGCTTTTTGCTAATGACACTGTGCTTTTGGGAGATTCTGAAGAGGAGTTGCAGAGGTTGGTGGATGAGTTTGGTACGGTATGTAAAAGAAGAAAATATAAAGTGAACAATAGGAAAAAGTAAAGTGATTAGGATAACAAAATAGGTATGTAAATGAATGGTTCAGAGAACCGACAAGTTGATAAATTAGACACATGTGCAACACTTGGGTATCTCTAATGATACCCATTCTCCTTTGTATGGACTGATGAAGCCACTGTGTAGCGAAACGTTTCCTCGTTAAAGATACCCAAGTGCTGCACATGTGTCTAATTAATCAAAAAAAAAAAATAGGTAATGAAAGATTGGATATCAGATTAAAGAGAGTGAATAGGGAGGAAGTGAATGTATTCAGATATTTGAGAGTGGACTTTTCTGCAGATGGGTCTATATAAGACGAGGCAATGCATAGTATTGACGAGGGCAAAAAGGTGAGTGTTGTACTGAAGAGTCTCTGGAGACAAAGATCGTTATGCGTGGAAGCAAAGAGGGGAATGTATAAGAGTATAGTTATACCAACGCTCAAATATGGGTGTAAAGATGGGTGGTGAGTGGAGTTGTTGTGCATGAGGGAAATGTGTGGTGTGAATATAAAGCAGATAATCCCTAGTTTGGAAATTAGGTGGTGCTGGGTTACTAATATTATTATCCAGAGGACTGAGGAGGGATAGTTAAGATGGTTTGGACATTTAGAGATGCTGGAACAAAATAAAATGACGGAGAGCATATTAAGGAAGGAGATCGGGGGTAAGGGTAGGCCAACAAAATGTTGGAAGGAGGGGGTAAAAGAGGTTTAGTGTGCAAGGGGCTTTGACTTCCAGTAAGCTTTCATGAGCATGATAGATAGGATGGAGTGGAACTAAATGTTTTTTATGACTTGACGTGCTGTTGGAGTGTGAGCAAGATAACATTTATGAAGGGATTTATGGAAACCGTAAAGCCGGACTTGAGACTTGGAGACGGAAAGTACAGTTCCTGTACCGTGAAGGAGGGGTATTGATATGTTCCAGTTTTATGACTGCAGACTAGGCACGCCTACACTGCAGTGAATGATCATTAAAGCATTTCTTCTTTTCCGGGCCACTCTGCCATGGTGAGAAATGGCCGGTGTGTTAATAAAATAAAAATATGTATTTAACTTTCTAACAATAAGCAACAGTAAACAAACTGAGATCAGCGGCTGCTATAGTGAAAAAAAATTAGGTTTCCTAAAGCACAGTATCCTCCCCACTTCTCTTTATATGTGATACATACACAGACATATACCAATACCATATACCAATACCATATACATATACCATTTGGAAATCTTTACTGAAGAAACGTTTCGCCAGCCAATGGCTTTTTCTGTCCAATACAAAAACGTTTCTCAATACAGATTCCCAAATGTTGCACAAGTGTCTCATTTTTCAACTTATCTGTTTTTTAAACCATTAACCTTCACATATATCAATGCATTGTATCATCCTTTGCAAACGATACTGTAATTAGTATGGGGTTGGCATCCTTGGAAGACACACAAAGCCTTTATGATTTAAACCAATTCTTCCAGAGGGTTTCTTTCAACAGTATGAAACTCAGTGAAGGCAAATTTCAGCTACTATGTTATAGAAGGGGTGAGGAAATGAAAACAAAATCGCAGGTACCAAGGGGTGATGTCAGAATATAACACGTTCAAGAAACAACAACGTTACTATCACTACTGCAACCAAAAATGATGGGTTGAGTAACGAACTTTCAAAACAAAAGATGCCAAGCAAATGATATTCTTCAGGAATAGAAATGAACTGAGAATCCTCACAGCTCCTTTAAACTCACACAAGAACCCAAATTACTGGGAGTGCTGTAAGTCCTTCGAACTGGAGCGATGAGTACATTGAAAGATCAGTAAATGAAAAAGGATAACCTTTCAACACCCTCCCTTCATACATATGGAATATTACCAATAAATCTCTAGTTGTCTTCAGCATGGGAACTATAAATTTCTCAGATCTGCTCCTGATCAACCGGACTATAGCGCATACGGTGCTCTGCGGGAAGTGGGCAATGCAACATGAGACTTAATTCTGGACAGCCATGGGGATGGTGACCTTTGGAAGCAACTGCAAGTAACAGTGATGGGGTGGTCAGTAACGCCACCAAGTAGTACATCTGGTTGCGGTCTGGCGGTGGAAGCACTACTCTACAGTAAGTTATCTGCATGTGCAGTGGTACTGGCCGAAGGTGTACACCTCTTATCGTTCTGCCTGGATCGCCTTCGCCCATTATTAGCGGAATGATGCTAGTGCCTCTTGGCACTCCTAGTCTAAATAACCGATTTTACTATGCACTTAATCCTGGGTAAGCTGCCCTGTGTAAGGCAAGAGAGTAGTTCCTAAATATGTTAGCATAGCTTGTTGCATTAGTTATGTGTATAGTATTATTCACAGGAGAGTGATTTATTGCTATTAACCAAATTATTGACGTGGTAGCGATTTATTATTAATCAACCAGATTACTGACAGGGCTGTGGTTTTATTATTAATAATTAACTAGTTATCGCCCTTTGTTTTTCATTCTCCTCTTCTGCTTCACTATTTCATATCACAGAACATTTATGTCTGTTGATGCAGCCACCTCCTCTGCTGGTTCCTATGCGGAAGTGATCCTGATGACCATGCAGACATTGTTCACAGCAGCCGTCCAGAGCCAATCTCAGCCCTGGTCCTGGAACTACTACCATTATGGAAGGTGGCTCCGTGGATATTCTAGTGACGTTATCTATGTTCCGTAATGTTGAGATTACCGCCAATATTTTCTCAATTCTAGTACTAAGAGCTAGATCATGGGTGGTGAGACCAGGATATAAAGCCTGTTCACTTTACAGAACAATGTTTCAAATTACCCGAAATTTGGTCATCAGACGACCAAGCGCAAGGCTATCCGCAACAAGTGTGTTGAACGTTGCACCACTGTAAACACTGCCCATTCCTGTCCTGGTGTGTTGCAGTGTCACTGTTATGAAGGGCTCCCAGAACGCTAATGGCAGGACGTGAGAGCTACACGAGGGGGAGAGTGCATTGCTGCACTGCGTGTACGTTGAAAAGAAATTTGACTCTGCAAAATCTAATATTTTTTATATTTCCAGATGGGCATTTAAACGCTTGTAGATCTTGTAGATCATACAGTGTCTAAGGAAGGAGATTCAATCAGATTTGATCGATTTTAGTTATATTTTGTCCAGAAACTCGGTCATACTCTCACCCCTCTCACGCACGCACGCGCACACACGCATGCACACAAACGCATACACATGCTCACACACAAACACACACACACACACACACACACACACACACTGCTGCAGCATATGGACGCCTAGCAAACCTCAGAACAGCATTCCGACGTCTTAATAAGGAATCGTTCAGGACCCTGTACACCGTGGAAGTGGAATAGTTTGGAAAGTGATGTAATGGAGGCAGGATCCATACATAGCTTTAAGCAGAGGTATGATAAAGCTCACTGTTCAGGGAGAGTGACCTAGTAGCGACCAGTGAAGAGGCAGGGCCAGGAGCTTGGACTCGACCCTTGCAACCTCAACTAGGTGAGTAGGGGAGTACACACATGCTCACGCAGACACATGCTCTCTTTCTCTCTCACACACACACACACACACACACACACACACACACACACACACACACACACACCCTCTGAAAGGAAGCAGGAAGAAAGAAAGGAGATTGAGAAAATCATCACGGAAATAGGTGAAGAGATGGACGAGATTGTAAATTTTCAGAGAATAGGGGGGTACTCGAAGGGGAGAAAACGACCAATCAAGCTGATTCTCAGGACGGAAACAGTGCGGAACAGGATCCTCCAAGAGAAACCACGATTGAAATACTCGGAAGAGTACAAGAGGGTGTTCCTAGACAGAGACAGAACAAAATCAGAACGACAGCAGCTGAGGGAGAGGACAAAAAAGCGAAAGGAGCTAGGAAAAGAGACAAGGAGGGAATCAGCAGAGGTCAGTCAGAGCAGGACAGAACAGCAAGGGCAAGCACACACACAACTACTCTCAGAACCATACAACCTATCACACCATCCCAACACACACTACAATCCATACCCACAGCCTCCACCCAACACCGAGCTATAGAATCCCACAGTATGCCACCAGGTCTCCCACCCTCACAGGCCCCCCAAACCACAGTGTTGGAAAGGAAACTGAAGGTATGGTACACAAACGCTGATGGATTAACAAATAAGTGGGAGGAGTGGCACGAAAGAGTCAAAGAAGCATCACCGGACATCATAGCTCTCACAGAAACCAAGCTTACAGGTATGATAACAGATGCCATCTTTCCAACGGGATACCAAATCCTGAGGAAAGACAGAGGGAACAGGGGGGGTGGAGGAGTGGCGTTGCTGATCAAAAATCGCTGGAATTTTGATGAGCTGGAGAGAGGAGATAGCGGAGAAGAAAGTGATTACATAGTGGGAACACTTCACTCTGGAGGTCCCAAGGTGGTAATAGCAGTGATGTATAACCCACCACAGAACAGCAGGAGGCCAAGGCAAGAGTACGACGAGAGCAATAGAGCGATGGTTGACACACTGGCTAGAGTGGCCAGAAGAGCTCATGCATGCAGGGCAAAGCTCCTGATCATGGGTGACTTTAACCACAAGGAGATCGATTGGGAGAACTTGGACCCACATGGGGGCCAAGATACATGGAGGGCTAAGATGATGGAGGTGGTACTGGAGAACTTCATGTACCAACACGTAAGGGACACTACAAGAGAGAGAGGAGAGGATGAACCAGCAAGGCTGGACTTAGTATTCACCTTCAGTAGTGCAGATATCGAGGATATCACATATGAAAGACCCCTTGGGCCCAGTGACCATGTGGTTTTAAGCTTCGAATACACAGTAGAGCTACAAGTGGAGGGAGAAGCAGGAAGGCCAGGACGAATGAAGCCAAACTACAAGAAAGGGGAATACACAGGAATGAGGAACTACCTGAACGGGGTTCAGTGGGACAGAGAACTGGCAGGGAAGCCAGTTAATGAGATGATGGAATATGTAGCAACAAAATGCAAGGAGGCTGAGGAGAGGTTTGTACCCAAGGGTAACAGGAGTAATGAAAAAGCCAGGATGAGCCCATGGTTTACCCAAAGGTGCAGGGAGGCAAAAACCAAGTGTGCTAGGGAATGGAAGAAATATAGAAGGCAAAGGACCCAGGAGAATAAGGAGAACAGTCGTAGAGCCAGAAACGAATATGCACAGATAAGAAGGGAGGCCCAAAGACAATATGAAAATGACATAGCAGCAAAAGCCAAATCTGACCCGAAACTGTTGTACAGCCACATCAGGAGGAAAACAACAGTCAAGGACCAGGTAATCAGGCTAAGGAAGGAAGGAGGAGAGACAACAGGAAATGACCGTGAAGTATGTGAAGAACTCAACAAGAGATTCAAAGAAGTGTTCACAGAGGAGACAGAAGGGACTCCAGAAAGACGGAGAGGTGGGGCACACCACCAAGTGCTGGACACAGTGCACACAACCGAGGAAGAAGTGAAGAGGCTTCTGAGTGAGCTAGATACCTCAAAGGCAATGGGGCCAGATAACATCTCCCCATGGGTATTGAGAGAGGGAGCAGAGGCGCTATGTGTACCCCTAACAACAATATTCAATACATCTATCGAAACAGGGAGATTGCCTGAGGCATGGAAGACAGCAAATGTAGTCCCAATCTTTAAAAAAGGAGACAGACATGAAGCATTAAACTACAGACCAGTGTCACTGACATGTATAGTATGCAAAATCATGGAGAAGATTATCAGGAGAAGAGTGGTGGAACACCTAGAAAGGAATGATCTCATCAACAGCAGCCAGCATGGTTTCAGGGACGGGAAATCCTGTGTCACAAACCTACTGGAGTTCTATGACATGGTGACAGCAGTAAGACAAGAGAGAGAGGGGTGGGTGGATTGCATTTTCTTGGACTGCAAGAAGGCGTTTGACACAGTTCCACACAAGAGATTGGTGCAAAAACTGGAGGACCAAGCAGGGATAACAGGGAAGGCACTACAATGGATCAGGGAATACTTGTCAGGAAGACAGCAGCGAGTCATGGTACGTGGCGAGGTGTCAGAGTGGGCACCTGTGACCAGCGGGGTCCCGCAGGGGTCAGTCCTAGGACCAGTGCTGTTTCTGGTATTTGTGAACGACATGACGGAAGGAATAGACTCTGAGGTGTCCCTGTTTGCAGATGACGTGAAGTTGATGAGAAGAATACACTCGATCGAAGACCAGGCAGAACTACAAAGGGATTTGGACAGGCTGCAGACCTGGTCCAGCAATTGGCTCCTGGAGTTCAATCCCACCAAGTGCAAAGTCATGAAGATTGGGGAAGGGCAAAGAAGGCCGCAGACGGAGTACAGTCTAGGGGGTCAGAGACTACAAACCTCACTCAAGGAAAAAGATCTTGGGGTGAGTATAACACCAGGCACATCTCCTGAAGCGCACATCAACCAAATAACTGCTGCAGCATATGGGCGCCTAGCAAACCTCAGAACAGCATTCCGACATCTTAATAAGGAATCGTTCAGGACCCTGTACACCGTATACGTTAGGCCCATATTGGAGTATGCGGCACCAGTTTGGAACCCACACCTAGCCAAGCACGTAAAGAAACTAGAGAAAGTGCAAAGGTTTGCAACAAGACTAGTCCCAGAGCTAAGAGGTATGTCCTACGAGGAGAGGTTAAGGGAAATCAACCTGACGACACTGGAGGACAGGAGAGATAGGGGGGACATGATAATGACATACAAAATACTGAGAGGAATTGACAAGGTGGACAAAGACAGGATGTTCCAGAGATTGGACACAGTAACAAGGGGACACAGTTGGAAGCTGAAGACACAGATGAATCACAGGGATGTTAGGAAGTATTTCTTCAGCCACAGAGTAGTCAGTAAGTGGAATAGTTTGGGAAGTGATGTAGTGGAGGCAGGATCCATACATAGCTTTAAGCAGAGGTATGATAAAGCTCACGGCTCAGGGAGAGTGACCTAGTAGCGATCAGTGAAGAGGCGGGGCCAGGAGCTCGGACTCGACCCCCACAACCTCAACTAGGTGAGTACAACTAGGTGAGTACACATACACACTGTGGAGAAATTTTCTCCAGGAGGGGGGTATCAGCCCCCTTCAGCCCTTTCAGCCCCCTCAGCCCCTTTCAGCCCTGAGGGGCCAAGCCCTCTCAGAAGGAGCGAGCGTCTTGTTTACTGCTAGAGTGAGTAATTGATCACAGATGCTATGCCACGTAGTCAAGTGACCTCTGCTCCTTGCAGCGGTGTTGCAAAGTGTATTTTTATAAGAGACAGTACATTCTTACTTTAGCAGGACAATTAAGGAAAATCCTGCTCCCACTTTATTACCATAGTAAAGATAGTGTACATTGTTGTCTATGCTTAAGACAGCAAGAAACAAACATTCTGCTTTGCTTCATCGAGGAGGTGACAAGGATGCAAGGTACTGGGTCAGCGTTTTTTTGTGTGTATTAGGGCAGTGACGGCTTGGGGCGGTGTGGCATCGCCAGACTATCTTTGACTCTAGGGAGAGTGACACTGACGCCAGGATAACTAGCAAAGAACACTGATCTGTGCGTTAGTGTGAACAAAGTGTCTCAAACACAATAAACATAAGAGAAGTGTGATCAGCTTCTCTTGTGATACATTGTGAACAATAAAGACAAATCTTGTGGAACATAGTGTACCAGTGTGCGTTTCCTAGACAATGGAAGACGTGGACATCCAAGGACACTTCAGCTTCTATCAAGTCACCGATACCTGTAGAAGGTGTTGAGAACACCATAGCTCACGTTACAAGAGCAAGGTATGTTATGAATTTCTTGTAGATCGGGGGACTGCGCAGTTCTTGAGTCGCAAGGAGTTTGTAATCAACCTATAGTCGGCAGTAAGGTGTGGACTTTTGAGTCCAAACAAGTACGTACATCGTCAGCCACCAGTGTATGAAATATGCTGACATAACACCCCCTAGGGGTAATTTATAATTTACAAATTATATCTCTTGACAGCCCATGTTGAGGTGGTTTCGACAGCTTCTAGACTTCGTCTGCAGGGGCGGCTGTGTAGACGATTTACTGTCCTTTATCAGCTAAGTGTTCATATTCAAATTTATAAATTATATCTTAGCTGGTAAGGCCAATATCTTCATCACACACTGTCTCTCTCTCTCTCGCCTACCTACACACTCATCCTAGCTACACTCACCCACATACCATCATACTATCCCATGCGCTCACCCATCCACACACCGATACACACAGTCTGGCTAAACTCACCCACGCATTCACCTACAAAATCATTGTGGCCACACTCACCCACACACACTCCCATCTGCTCACCCACACACCCATCCATCCACACATTAGCACATCCATACCTTCGGCAACAGCTAACATCCATACAAGCACACTTGTGACTACCTGAAGGGACACCTTCCCGTGAGGAATACCACGAGGAGTACCTCCACTCTAACTCTCTAGGAATGGTCATGACCCTTTTTAGACAGACAATGCTCCCTGGATGATGGGGCCATAAGAAAAGTCATTACGATAATAACAGTAGGAGAATGAGGAAGCAGAAGAAGGGAAGAGAAGAAAAGAGCAGAGGAGGGGAGAGAAGAAGAGAACAGGGGAGAGAAGAAAACAGAGGAGTGAAGGAAGAACTAGTAGTGAGTGGTGGCCAGGCTGACGGAGGGGGGGGAGGGTAGGGAAACAAGACTTCTGATAATCAAAAACAGTAACGTGTAGCGAGACTTTTTATCACCGTGCCATTTTAGTTGCTAAATACACTAATTTTAACTTCAAATTTTCCTTTTGACCTCAGTTATAAACTTCCTTCCCCCATTTATTTATAAATGCTACAGCATCATGTTTCACGTTCACCTCAATCTTTAATATTCTTAAATTGATTTGCAGATTAAGTAGAAGAGGTATAATTTATTATTCCAATGAATTATATTTGACTTGTTGGTAAAAAAATGATAAGAGTGACTTCAAGATATTCCCCACAAATTCACCCATACAACCATACACTCAACCCAAACACTCAAGTTGGCCTCAGGTATGTCAGGCTGACCTCTCCCTCACTCTAGTTAATTTTCTCTTAAATCAATGATACTATAATTCTGATTTATTTTTATTAACACTTCGGCCGTCTCCACAAGGCAGGGTGGCCCGAAAAAAATAAAGAAAAACTTTTAATCATCATTCACTCCATCACTGTCTTGCCAGAGGCGTGCCTACACTACAGTTATAAAACTGAAAATCAATACCCCTCCTTCCTACTAATAAATATTCAGCATTAAAGGAAAGCACAGAGGAATGTGCAGTAGCAGAAGTAAAGACAGAACTAGGAAGAGTTATGATAGCAGTGGTAGCATAATCCTTCCATAAAAGCAATTCGTTTTTTTTTTCAATATTTTAAGTTATTTGTCTGACTTTTTTCTCCAGGAAGTGGTCACAGCGTTGACTTCAACTGTCATTATCAATAGATATTGTTTTAATGTATCGAAATGTCTTTTACTACACTTATCGGTGGACACATTCTTTCTGGGATGCAAAACCACACAAAACACTCACCTGACCTGCCACCCGTGCAGGAAATATCTACGTGTGTAGTAGTCCAGGGATACAACACTACGTAAGGGACTGTCACCTGGCGTGTAGACTGTGCAGGAAGCAGCTGCCTGAGGATATAAAACTACATTAAACACTGTGACCTGCAAACATTGTTGGGAGTATCTTTGCGTGTAGCAGAGCTTGAAAGCAGGCATTATCTTCGTGATTAGCATTATTGTAAAAAAAAGTCATAGAATGGGAACAATTAGAACCTATGGCCATCAAGTCCTACAACAAACATACCAGTGCGCTAGTCTCTGTACCTTGCCAGCCTAAGAGGATTAACCCTGAATATTTCCACACACACACCTCACCAAGCACTGTCACCTAACCTATACAATATTTGGGATGTATTATGTGCAGCGGACCTGGGAAAAGGTTCCTACTTGACAAACTTGAAGTAAAACAAAATACAAATATGCTTTAGCATACATCTTCCTAAGATCGCCCGTGGAAATTACCAGGATCAGGAGGGTTTATCTCGGATCTTACCAGCAAGACACACAAGACTGCCGGGGATTACTGCAGTTACCAGCTATCTTAAGGGATTTGTACGTTTGAATATTTCTACAAGATAAACTCTACTGGTTGGCATTTCAAGAAACAATATTGTGACAGTGTCAAATGTAAGTAAGTTAAGAGAGAGAGGCAGAGAGAGAGAGTGTGTGTACTCACCTATTTGTGGTTGCAGGGGTCGATTCACAGCTCCTGGCCCCTGTGTGTGTGTGTATATATATATATATATATATATATATATATATATATATATATATATATATATATATATATATATATATATATCGTGCCGAATATGTAAAACTGGTCAATTAGCAAGAACTCATTTAAAATTAAGTCCTTTCTAAAATTTCCTCTTATACGTTTAAAGATATATTTTTTTCATTAATGTTAGTGTAAAAATTTTTAATTTTGCACCAAAAGAATCTTAGAAAAATTACCTAACCTTATTATAACAAAAGCAATTTATTTTAGCCTAACCCAACTAAATATATTTTAAATACGTTTACAATAATTTAGTACTAAACAAACACAATCAAATATATTTTTTTCGTTAGGTTCAGAATGATTTTGGCGAAATTATTGCATACACAAATTTTCACTTGTCCTATATGGCAAGATGAGCCTTGCTATTTAAGCCAAGATCACAAGTTCTGCCTATTCGGCACGACATATATATATATCCTAGGTAGCAGGTTGGTCTACAACAACCACCCAGGTAAGTGCTACCGTCGTGCCAAGTGAGTGTAAAACGAAAGCCTGTAATTGTTCCACATGATTGTAGGATGGCTGGTGTC
Source organism: Cherax quadricarinatus (assembly GCF_038502225.1). NCBI lineage: Eukaryota > Metazoa > Arthropoda > Malacostraca > Decapoda > Parastacidae > Cherax > Cherax quadricarinatus. Next base: position 52,712 of record NW_027195360.1, read on the forward strand.
TTTTTCTGTCTCATAAGAATGCAAGATTTCAGTTACATCTCGCTGCTACTTCTTACACTTAGGTCACACTAGACATACATGTACAAGCATATATATACGCACCCCACTGGGTTTTTTCTATTTTCTCACTAGTTTCGTTCTTGTTTATTTCCTATCTTCATGGAAAAATGGAACAGAAATCTTTCTAATGGATCTAATTTATTTCCTTTGGTTTATATAAATTAGATCCATTTATAATTAATAGAATTTGGGAAGAATTTAATAATACACTGGACAAATAATTTTTAAATTTTCTTGGGTAGAATAGTTTGCGGGGTGAGTTGTGCAAAGGACCTATCCAAGTTGGGTCGGCGCGCGTCAGGTGTTTAACCGTTGTGGGATCTGATAGTGAGGTGCTGGCCAGACCCCTTATATAGCTTCCTTGGATGCTTTACTTTCATAGTTCCTTGATAATGTGAGTAGTCACGAAAGCGCTTGGAATTTCTCTATTTTTTCAGAGTGGTTGTTTTGCATATATATATATATATATATATATATATATATATATATATATATATATATATATATATATATATCTATATATATATATATATATATATATATATATATATATATATATATATATATATATATATATATATATATATATATATATATATATATATATATATATATATATATATATATATATATTCAGGAGTTTATGTCAGGTGAGGACTGACAGCTCAGGCTGTCATCCAGTCGCAACTTAACTTACGTCATGTGAGGACTGCCAGCTCAGGCTGTCATCCAGTCGCAACTTCACTTATGTCAGGTGAGGACTGACAGCTTAGGCTGTCATCCAGTCGCAACTTCACTTATGTCAGGTGAGGACTGACAGCTCAGGCTGTCATCCAGTCGCAACTTCACTTCGTACCTCGCATATAAGTGGCATAATACTTCATAAAACAACCTACTGTACCTTACCACTTGTTGTAAGGAAGAGAAAATTACAAAATATTTAGAGAAATTGTTAATAGTAAACTCAGTGAGGGTGCTGTAGTGGTGAAAATGAAGGGGATATTTGAGGGGGAAGGATGTCAGTCTTGTCTCAAGTCTCAAGGCTGCTATTGTCTTTATATATCTATAAATCCATGGAAAGAATGACCCTGAATGTTTAATCAAGGGCCTCCAAAACAACGGTAGAGAGGACAACATTTATGTAATTAAGCATTACGAGGAAAAATTATTATGTAAACGGATGCATATGTATAAAAATAATTAAGAAAAAGTGAGGAAGGACTTCTGGTTTAAAATATATAAAGCAACAAGAGCCTCCCTGAAGACTGAGAACCTGAAATGAATTAAGTAATGAAATCGGGAAAACCCAGTTACTGACATCAGGGAGAGGGAAAGCTGGCAACGTCAAGTACATACAATTTAAGTTTTAACCTTTATTACTGCCAGGACAAAATTGTTTTCCCAATACGAATAGTAAAAAGAGACGTGGGTTAAAAAAAAGTAATATTTACCTAACTCGAGTTTTTTTTTTTTCAAAATATCGAGAACCTTAGATATTAATTGCTTTACAACAATATCGAGGATCTGCATGCAGGGCTCAATTGACGCTTAATAATCATGATAAATTTAATTTAATTAATGCTTTTGAAGGTCAGAAGTTATTGTCACATGCAGTGAGACGGAAAGGTCACCCAGTGAAGCTGGCAATAACAGTATTGCCTTGTGGTGCATCCTTCAAAGTGAAGCTTATCTCTCTTCATATACCACTGATGTACACCCACCTTGATTCTATTTGTAACATGACTCTATACACTGTGTTTTGATGGATGAAGTTACGGTTGTATAATCTCTCCACATCTTGCGAAGGAACCGCAGCATGTACCACACCTAGCGAAACTATTATTACCACTTGTAATAGATATCTTTTCTTCTTCATGTTTATCTTTTACATAAATATGTATCCTAGAAACCAAGCCCTCGTCTTGGTAGGTCAACAGCAGACGTGATGGCCACTACAGCTGAGGAGGAAGTTACACAAGATTCTGCACGACGTGTGTGTCTGGTTCGCTTCTTTCCACAAGAATCGTGGCAATAATTAAATTCGTCATGAACTGAGGATACAATAGAGGCCATATGATTGCAGGTAATCCTGCTGCTGTCTCTGACTCGCTACGTGAAACTAAATGTATATATTTTAAGTCCAGTTAAGGTTTCAGTTTTATATCTTTTGTTTTAGTTTTCATTAAATATCAGGTTACCTGCAAACATTATTTTAATACTGACGAAGAGATTTTTGCTATTTGAGAAACTTCAGCAGTTTTGAGAGTAATAATGGTTTTATTGCGCGTTTTTTCCTATAAACGCTTTCTTTCGCTGTCTCGCCGATACAAGGTCTCCCCTCTCCTGACTACGTGAACCCTTTCATACCTATTCATGAATTATATATCGATCCTGCCACAAGCACATCGCTGTTATATCCGCTCTCTTTGCTCACTACTCTCAGCCCAGTGATGTATTTCCTAACATATCTGTTACTCTAACTTCAAGCTTTGCCCTCATTTATCTTATTCCCTCTTCTCAAGCAGTCTGTTATTGTTTATCCTATTAATATTTCTCAGTATATCGTACGTTGTAATGTAGCGAATGGTTCTCCTCTCCTTGAATATCCTCAGGAACTGCTCTCCTCTCCTTGAATATCCTCAGGAACTGCTCTTCTCTCCTTGAATATCATCAGGAACTGCTCTCCTCTCCTTGAATATCCTCAGGTACTGCTCTCCTCTTCTTGAATATCCTCAGGAACTGCTCTCCTCTCCTTGAATATCCTCAGGAACGGCTCTCCTCTCCTTGAATATCCTCAGGAACTGTTCTCCTCTCCTTGAATATCCTCAGGAACTGCTCTCCTCTCATTGAATATCCTCAGGAACTGCTCTCCTCTCCTTGAATATCCTCAGGAACGGCTCTCCTCTCCTTGAATATCCTCAGGAACTGTTCTCCTCTCCTTGAATATCCTCAGGAACTGCTCTCCTCTCCTTGAATATCCTCAGGAACTGCTCTCCTCTCCTTGAATATCCTCATGAACTGTTCTCCTCTCCTTGAATATCCTCAGGAACGGCTCTCCTCTCCTTGAATATCCTCAGGAACTGTTCCCCTCTCCTTGAATATCCTCAGGAACTGTTCTCCTCTTCTTGAATATCCTCAGGAACAGCTCTCCTCTCCTTGAATATCCTCAGGAACTGCTCTCCTCTCCTTGAATATCCTCAGGAACTGCGCTCCTCTCCTTGAATACCCTCAGGAACTGCTCTCCTCTCCTTGAATATCCTCTGGAACTGCTCTGCTCTCCTTGAATATCCTCAGGAACTGCTCTCCTCTCCTTGAATATCCTCAGGAACTGCTCTCCTCTCCTTGAATATCTTCAGGAACTGCTCTCCTCTCCTTGAATATCCTCAGGAACTGCTCTCCTCTCCTTGAATATCCTCAGGAACTGCTCTCCTCTCCTTGAATATCCTCAGGAACTGCTCTCCTCTCCTTGAATATCCTCAGAAACTGTTCTCCTCTCCTTGAATATCCTCAGGAACTGCTCTCCTCTCCTTGAATATCCTCAGGAACTGCTCTCCTCTCCTTCAATATCCTCAGGAACTGCTCTCCTCTCCTTGAATATCCTCAGGAACTGCTCTCCTCTCCTTGAATATCCTCAGGAACTGTTCTCCTCTCCTTGAATATTCTCAGGAACTGCTCTCCTCTCCTTGAATATCCTCAGGAACTGCTCTCCTCTCCTTGAATATCCTCAGGAACTGCTCTCCTCTTCTTGAATATCCTCAGGAACTTCTCTCCTCTTCTTGAATATCCTCAGGAACTGCTCTCCTCTCCTTGAATATCCTCAGGAACTGCTCTCCTCTCCTTAAATATCCTCAGGAACTGCTCTCCTCTCCTTGAATATCCTCAGGAACTGCTCTCCTCTCCTTGAATATCCTCAGGAACTGTTCTCCTCTTCTTGAATATCCTCTGGAACTGCTCTCCTCTCCTTGAATATCCTCAGGAACTGCTCTCCTCTCCTTGAATATCCTCAGGAACTGCTCTCCTCTCCTTGAATATCCTCAGGAACTGCTCTCCTCTCTTTGAATATCCTCAGGAACTGTTCTCCTCTCCTTGAATATCCTCAGGAACTGCTCTCCTCTCCTTGAATATCCTCAGGAACTGCTCTCCTCTCCTTGAATATCCTCAGGAACTGTTCTCCTCTTCTTGAATATCCTCAGGAACTGCTCTCCTCTCCTTGAATATCCTCAGGAACTGCTCTACCCTCCTTCAATATCCTCAGGAACTGCTCTACCCTCCTTGAATATCCTCAGGATCTGATCCCCTCTCCTTGAATATCCTCAGGAACGGCTCTCCTCTCCTTGAATATCCTCAGGAACTGCTCCCCTCTCCTTGAATATCCTCAGGAACTGCTCTCCTCTTCTTGAATATCCTCAGGAACTGTTCTCCTCTCCTTGAATATCCTCAGGAACTGTTCTCCTCTCCTTGAATATCCTCAGGAACTGCTCTTCTCTCCTTGATTATCCTCAGGAACTGTTCTCCTCTCCTTGAATATCCTCAGGAACTGTTCTCCTCTCCTTGAATATCCTCAGGAACTGCTCTCCTCTCCTTGATTATCCTCAGGAACTGTTCTCTCCTTGAATATCCTCAGGAACTGCTCTCCTCTCCTTGAATATCCTCAGGAACTGCTCTCCTCTCTTTGAATATCCTCAGGAACTGCTCTCCTCTCCTTGAATATCCTCAGGAACTGCTCTCCTCTCCTTGAATATCCTCAGGAACTGCTCTCCTCTTCTTGAATATCCTCAGGAACTGCTCTCCTCTCCTTAAATATCCTCAGGAACTGTTCTCCTCTCCTTGAATATCCTCAGGAACTGCTCTCCTCTCCTTGAATATCCTCAGGAACTGTTCTCCTCTCCTTGAATATCCTCAGGAACTGCTCTCCTCTCCTTGAATATCCTCAGGAACTGTTCTCCTCTCCTTGAATATCCTCAGGAACTGCTCTCCTCTCCTTGAATATCCTCAGGAACTGTTCTCCTCTCCTTGAATATCCTCAGGAACTGCTCTGCTCTCTTTGAATATCATCAGGAACTGCTCTCCTCTCCTTGAATATCCTCAGGAACTGCTCTCCTCTCTTTGAATATCCTCAGGAACTGCTCTCCTCTCTTTGAATATCCTCAGGAACTGCTCTCCTCTCCTTGAATATCCTCAGGAACTGCTCTTCTCTCCTTGAATATCCTCAGGAACTGCTCTCCTCTCCTTGAATATCCTCAGGAACTGCTCTCCTCTCCTTGAATGTCCTCAAGAACTGTTCTCCTCTCCTTGAATATCCTCAGGAACGGCTCTCCTCTCCTTGAATATCCTCAGGAACTGTTCTCCTCTCCTTGAATATCCTCAGGAACTGCTCTCCTCTCGTTGAATATCCTCAGGAACTGCTCTCCTCTCCTTGAATATCCTCAGGAACTGTTCTCCTCTCCTTGAATATCCTCAGGAACTGCTCTCCTCTCCTTGAATATCCTCAGGAACTGTTCTCCTCTCCTTGAATATCCTCAGGAACTGTTCTCCTCTTCTTGAATATCCTCAGGAACTGCTCTCCTCTTCTTGAATATCCTCAGGAACTGCTCTCCTCTCCTTGAATATCCTCAGGAACTGCTCTCCTCTCCTTGAATATCCTCAGGAACTTCTCTCCTCTCCTTGAATATCCTCAGGAACTGCTCTCCTCTCCTTGAATGTCCTCAAGAACTGTTCTCCTCTCCTTGAATATCCTCAGGAACGGCTCTCCTCTCCTTGAATATCCTCAAGAACTGTTCTCCTCTCCTTGAATATCCTCAGGAACGGCTCTCCTCTCCTTGAATATCCTCAGGAACTGTTCTCCTCTCCTTGAATATCCTCAGGAACTGCTCTCCTCTCCTTGAATATCCTCAGGAACTGCTCTCCTCTCCTTGAATATCCTCAGGAACTGTTCTCCTCTCCTTGAATATCCTCAGGAACTGCTCTCCTCTCCTTGAATATCCTCAGGAACTGTTCTCCTCTCCTTGAATATCCTCAGGAACTGCTCTCCTCTCTTTGAATATCCTCAGGAACTGCTCTCCTCTCCTTGAATATCCTCAGGAACTGCTCTCCTCTCTTTGAATATCCTCAGGAACTGCTCTCCTCTCTTTGAATATCCTCAGGAACTGCTCTCCTCTCCTTGAATATCCTCAGGAACTGCTCTTCTCTCCTTGAATATCATCAGGAACTGCTCTCCTCTCCTTGAATATCCTCAGGAACTGCTCTCCTCTCCTTGAATGTCTTCAAGAACTGTTCTCCTCTCCTTGAATATCCTCAGGAACGGCTCTCCTCTCCTTGAATATCCTCAGGAACTGTTCTCCTCTCCTTGAATATCCTCAGGAACTGCTCTCCTCTCCTTGAATATCCTCAGGAACTGTTCTCCTCTCCTTGAATATCCTCAGGAACTGTTCTCCTCTTCTTGAATATCCTCAGGAACTGCTCTCCTCTTCTTGAATATCCTCAGGAACTGCTCTCCTCTCCATGAATATCCTCAGGAACTGCTCTCCTCTCCTTGAATATCCTCAGGAACTGCTCTCCTCTCCTTGAATATCCTCAGGAACTGTTCTCCTCTCCTTGAATATCCTCAGGAACTGTTCTCCTCTTCTTGAATATCCTCAGGAACTGTTCTCCTCTCCTTGAATATCCTCAGGAACTGCTCTCCTCTCCTTGAATATCCTCAGGAACTGTTCTCCTCTCCTTGAATATCCTCAGGAACTGCTCTCCTCTCCTTGAATATCCTCAGGAACTGTTCTCCTCTCCTTGAATATCCTCAGGAACTGCTCTCCTCTCTTTGAATATCCTCAGGAACTGCTCTCCTGTCTTTGAATATCCTCAGGAACTGCTCTCCTCTCTTTGAATATCCTCAGGAACTGCTCTCCTCTCCTTGAATATCCTCAGGAACTGCTCTCCTCTCCTTGAATGTCCTCAAGAACTGTTCTCCTCTCCTTGAATATCCTCAGGAACGGCTCTCCTCTCCTTGAATATCCTCAGGAACTGTTCTCCTCTCCTTGAATATCCTCAGGAACTGCTCTCCTCTCCTTGAATATCCTCTGGAACTGTTCTCCTCTTCTTGAATATCCTCAGGAACTGTTCTCCTCTCCTTGAATATCCTCAGGAACTGCTCTCCTCTCTTTGAATATCCTCAGGAACTGCTCTCCTCTCTTTGAATATCCTCAGGAACTGCTCTCCTCTCTTTGAATATCCTCAGGAACTGCTCTCCTCTCCTTGAATATCCTCAGGAACTGCTCTCCTCTCCTTGAATGTCCTCAAGAACTGTTCTCCTCTCCTTGAATATCCTCAGGAACGGCTCTCCTCTCCTTGAATATCCTCAGGAACTGTTCTCCTCTCCTTGAATATCCTCAGGAACTGTTCTCCTCTCCTTGAATATCCTCAGGAACTGCTCTCCTCTCCTTGAATATCCTCAGGAACTGTTCTCCTCTCCTTGAATATCCTCAGGAACTGTTCTCCTCTTCTTGAATATCCTCAGGAACTGCTCTCCTCTTCTTGAATATCCTCAGGAACTGCTCTCCTCTCCATGAATATCCTCAGGAACTGCTCTCCTCTCCTTGAATATCCTCAGGAACTGCTCTCCTCTCCTTGAATATCCTCAGGAACTGTTCTCCTCTCCTTGAATATCCTCAGGAACTGTTCTCCTCTTCTTGAATATCCTCAGGAACTGTTCTCCTCTCCTTGAATATCCTCAGGAACTGCTCTCCTCTCCTTGAATATCCTCAGGAACTGTTCTCCTCTCCTTGAATATCCTCAGGAACTGCTCTCCTCTCCTTGAATATCCTCAGGAACTGTTCTCCTCTCCTTGAATATCCTCAGGAACTGCTCTCCTCTCTTTGAATATCCTCAGGAACTGCTCTCCTCTCTTTGAATATCCTCAGGAACTGCTCTCCTCTCCTTGAATATCCTCAGGAACTGTTCTCCTCTCCTTGAATATCCTCAGGAACTGCTCTCCTCTCCTTGAATATCCTCAGGAACTGTTCTCCTCTCCTTGAATATCCTCAGGAACTGCTCTCCTCTCTTTGAATATCCTCAGGAACTGCTCTCCTCTCCTTGAATATCCTCAGGAACTGCTCTCCTCTCTTTGAATATCCTCAGGAACTGCTCTCCTCTCTTTGAATATCCTCAGGAACTGCTCTCCTCTCCTTGAATATCCTCAGGAACTGCTCTTCTCTCCTTGAATATCATCAGGAACTGCTCTTCTCTCCTTGAATATCCTCAGGAACTGCTCTCCTCTCCTTGAATGTCTTCAAGAACTGTTCTCCTCTCCTTGAATATCCTCAGGAACGGCTCTCCTCTCCTTGAATATCCTCAGGAACTGTTCTCCTCTCCTTGAATATCCTCAGGAACTGCTCTCCTCTCCTTGAATATCCTCAGGAACTGTTCTCCTCTCCTTGAATATCCTCAGGAACTGTTCTCCTCTTCTTGAATATCCTCAGGAACTGCTCTCCTCTTCTTGAATATCCTCAGGAACTGCTCTCCTCTCCATGAATATCCTCAGGAACTGCTCTCCTCTCCTTGAATATCCTCAGGAACTGCTCTCCTCTCCTTGAATATCCTCAGGAACTGTTCTCCTCTCCTTGAATATCCTCAGGAACTGTTCTCCTCTTCTTGAATATCCTCAGGAACTGTTCTCCTCTCCTTGAATATCCTCAGGAACTGCTCTCCTCTCCTTGAATATCCTCAGGAACTGTTCTCCTCTCCTTGAATATCCTCAGGAACTGCTCTCCTCTCCTTGAATATCCTCAGGAACTGTTCTCCTCTCCTTGAATATCCTCAGGAACTGCTCTCCTCTCTTTGAATATCCTCAGGAACTGCTCTCCTCTCTTTGAATATCCTCAGGAACTGCTCTCCTCTCTTTGAATATCCTCAGGAACTGCTCTCCTCTCCTTGAATATCCTCAGGAACTGCTCTCCTCTCCTTGAATGTCCTCAAGAACTGTTCTCCTCTCCTTGAATATCCTCAGGAACGGCTCTCCTCTCCTTGAATATCCTCAGGAACTGTTCTCCTCTCCTTGAATATCCTCAGGAACTGCTCTCCTCTCCTTGAATATCCTCTGGAACTGTTCTCCTCTTCTTGAATATCCTCAGGAACTGTTCTCCTCTCCTTGAATATCCTCAGGAACTGCTCTCCTCTCTTTGAATATCCTCAGGAACTGTTCTCCTCTCTTTGAATATCCTCAGGAACTGCTCTCCTCTCTTTGAATATCCTCAGGAACTGCTCTCCTCTCCTTGAATATCCTCAGGAACTGCTCTCCTCTCCTTGAATGTCCTCAAGAACTGTTCTCCTCTCCTTGAATATCCTCAGGAACGGCTCTCCTCTCCTTGAATATCCTCAGGAACTGTTCTCCTCTCCTTGAATATCCTCAGGAACTGTTCTCCTCTCCTTGAATATCCTCAGGAACTGCTCTCCTCTCCTTGAATATCCTCAGGAACTGTTCTCCTCTCCTTGAATATCCTCAGGAACTGTTCTCCTCTTCTTGAATATCCTCAGGAACTGCTCTCCTCTTCTTGAATATCCTCAGGAACTGCTCTCCTCTCCATGAATATCCTCAGGAACTGCTCTCCTCTCCTTGAATATCCTCAGGAACTGCTCTCCTCTCCTTGAATATCCTCAGGAACTGTTCTCCTCTCCTTGAATATCCTCAGGAACTGTTCTCCTCTTCTTGAATATCCTCAGGAACTGTTCTCCTCTCCTTGAATATCCTCAGGAACTGCTCTCCTCTCCTTGAATATCCTCAGGAACTGTTCTCCTCTCCTTGAATATCCTCAGGAACTGCTCTCCTCTCCTTGAATATCCTCAGGAACTGTTCTCCTCTCCTTGAATATCCTCAGGAACTGCTCTCCTCTCTTTGAATATCCTCAGGAACTGCTCTCCTCTCTTTGAATATCCTCAGGAACTGCTCTCCTCTCTTTGAATATCCTCAGGAACTGCTCTCCTCTCCTTGAATATCCTCAGGAACTGCTCTCCTCTCCTTGAATGTCCTCAAGAACTGTTCTCCTCTCCTTGAATATCCTCAGGAACGGCTCTCCTCTCCTTGAATATCCTCAGGAACTGTTCTCCTCTCCTTGAATATCCTCAGGAACTGCTCTCCTCTCCTTGAATATCCTCAGGAACTGTTCTCCTCTTCTTGAATATCCTCAGGAACTGTTCTCCTCTTCTTGAATATCCTCAGGAACTGCTCTCCTCTTCTTGAATATCCTCAGGAACTGCTCTCCTCTCCATGAATATCCTCAGGAACTGCTCTCCTCTCCTTGAATATCCTCAGGAACTGCTCTCCTCTCCTTGAATATCCTCAGGAACTGTTCTCCTCTCCTTGAATATCCTCAGGAACTGCTCTCCTCTCCTTGAATATCCTCAGGAACTGTTCTCCTCTCCTTGAATATCCTCAGGAACTGCTCTCCTCTCCTTGAATATCCTCAAGAACTGCTCTCCTCTCCTTGAATATCCTCAGGAACTGCTCCTAGAGTCTCTCCTCTGGGACTAGTCTCGTTGCAAACGAATGAGCTTTTTCCAGTTCATTAACATATTTTATCAGGTTGAGTTCCGTGCTTCATGATGGTCTTGATATATGCCGTATACGTTGTAGTGACGTGAATAACTGGTCTTTTGATGTTCTGTTGAGCAAACTTAGATATGCGAAAGTCATTTGCTGTGACGCATAGTCAGATAAATGGCTCGGTACATATGTCTGGTCCTAATTCAGTGAAGTGTGAAACATTTATTCCCGAAGACGACTCTGTACACTATGATCTCTCTCTCTCTCTCTCTCTCTCTCTCTCTCTCTCTCTCTCTCCCCTCACTTCTATTACCTTATCATAGAATTTTATCTGATTTATGAGACAAAATTTACCATTTCTAAAATCATCAAGATACTCTTACCAAGTGCCCCACTACTCTTCTCCGGATAATCTATTCTAAGCTTCTTAACTACCATCCCTGGTTGAAAATGTTGAGCTATAGCCCCTGGGCATGCTGGACATTGTACCTGCAGCCATATTTTTGTAGTGACCTTTCTCCTCCTCTCACATTCGCAGATTTTCTCTCCTTGTATGTTCAGTACATTAAAAAATATATATCGTCGTAACTGTCCAGTTGCCTAAGTTTTTATATACTTTTACTGGGTATCGTTAGTCCTTGTCATATGATATTCTCTGAAAAAAAATTCATAAAAGTTTGTGCTGCCGTTGATGCTGTGACTGAACAAATCCTGTTTCTCTGGCAAACCAAAAATAATTAAAGATTTTCTCTCTCTCACTCTCAATTGCTCTTTTTCTCGCACTGAATTCCTCTCACTTTCAATCTCTCTCACTCTCATTCATACTCACGCACTCTCTCTCTCTCTCACACACACACACACACACACACACACACACACACACACACACACACACACACACACACGCACACGCACACGCACACACACACAAACTCTCACACTCACTTTCCCTCACTCTCCCCCACTCTCTCTCAACCTCCTCCACTCTCTCTCAAGCTCCCTCTCTCTCAGCCTTCCTCACCCTCTCTCAGTCTCCTTAACTCTCAAATATCACCCAAAGGATATCACCTGAGAAAGTAGTCGATATCCTGGAGGTGAAATTTGACTCAAAACTATCCAAGAAGAACAACGTTGTAAATCTTGCAAACAAGGCAGCCATGAAGCTTACAGCACTTCGACGTATCTGGCATCTGCTGTTGTTTTAAGGCAATGGCCTCATGTATTCATCCTGTTTCAAACGAGCTGATTACTATCTGTGAAAGGCTCTTGTCACACACTTGACTTGTGTGCGGGGAGGGAAGGAGGTGTATGTGTGTACTAATCTAAGTGTGGTTGCAGGGGTCGAGTCATAGCTCCAAAGGGTCACTTCCCTCCTCAGCTCCCTGACAATCTTTCATTTCTATGTGTAAATTTTTGTGTTTATTCTTGCATCTGTTACCAATCTTGATTCAGAGGACTTTTAGGTTTAAATATAATTTGTTACTTGAAATGTAAATCAACGTTACTTGAAATGTAACTCAGCGTTACTTGAAATGTAACTCAGCGTTACTTGAAATGTAACTCAGCGTTACTTGAAATGTAACTCAGCGTTACTTGAAATGTAACTCAGCGTTACTTGAAATGTAACTCAGCGTTACTTGAAATGTAACTCAGCGTTACTTGAAATGTAACTCAGCGTTACTTGAAATGTAACTCAGCGTTACTTGAAATGTAACTCCATATCTCTTGAAATATAATGTAATGTTAGATTTTATTTTTTTCCTCTCTTCTTTAAGGCTTCAAATTATTGAGTGATCAAGGTACTCATCACGTTCATACTCGCTGTGCTTTGATCGAGACATCAAGGTAACTGAGTCGTTTTGGCTAAAAGTTGGGAATGATCAACGCGATTCTAGGTTCGTAATTTGTGGATGGCTACAATGTATGTGCGGGGTGACAGTTATTCCATGACCTGTCTATTCTCAGTTGAGTAGACCAATTCTGAGACTCTAGCCAGCCTGATTCACCATTTTTCACTTATTCTTTGAAGTTCCATTATGCACGAAATTTGCTACTTAATAAAATTGCTCCAAGATCAGATTTCCTTGAACATCCATATTTCATTCAGTGATTTTCACTCTGCCAAGTTCCAAACTCCGTACAGCTCCAAACTTCAAAAATTTTCGCAATGATTGAAGTTCCAAACTGTGATATTTCAGAATTTTTCAAAGTTGAACTCTTCGCGAAGTTTGATTCTTTACTAAGTTAAAACAGACACAAACACACGCGCACGCACACACACACACACGCACACACACACACACACACACACACACACACACACACACACACACACACACGTCAAGAAACTAGAGAAAGTACAAAGGTTTGCGACAAGGTTAGTTCCAGAGCTAAGGGGAATGTCCTATGAGGAAAGATTAAGGGAAATCGGCCTGACCACACTGGAGAACAGGAGGGTCAGGGGAGACATGATAACGACATATAAAATACTGCGTGGAATAGACAAGGTGGACAAAGACAGGATGTTCCAGGGAGGGGACACAGAAACAAGAGGCCACAATTGGAAGTTGAAGACACAAATGAGTCAGAGAGATAGTAGGGAGTATTTCTTCAGTCATAGAGTTGTAAGGCAGTGGAATAGCCTAGAAAATGACGTAGTGGAGGCAGGAACCATACACAGTTTTAAGACGAGGTTTGATAAAGCTCATGGAGCGGGGAGAGAGAGGGCCTAGTAGCAACCGGTGAAGAGGCGGGGCCAGGAGCTAGGACTCGACCCCTGCAACCACAAATAGGTGAGTACAAATAGGTGAGTACACACACACACACACACACAGGGGGCACCTGTGACGAGCGGAGTCCCACAGGGGTCGGTCCAAGGACCAGTGCTATTTTGGGTATATGTGAATGACATGATGGAAGGGATAGACTCAGAAATGTCCCTGTTCGCAGATGATGAGAAGTTACACAAATAACCCGCACATAAAAGACAGAAGCTTACGACGACGTTTCGGTCCGACTTGGACCATTGACAAAGTCACACAGTGTGACTTTGTCAACGGTCCAAATCGGACCGAAACGTCGTCGTAAGCTTCTGTCTTTTATGTGCGGGTTATTTGTGTATCGTTCCAGTCACGGTATTGTGCCTTTTTGTTATTTATGAGAAGTTAATGAGGAGAATTAAATCAGTTGAGGATCAGGCAGGACTTCAAAGAGACCTGGACAGGCTGGACACGTGGTCCAGCATCTGGCTTCTTGAATTCAACTCTGCCAAATGCAAAGCCATGATGATCGGAGAAGGGCAAAGAAGACCGCAGACAGAGTATAGACTAGGTGGCCAAGGACTGCAAACGTCGCTCAAGGAGAAAGATCTTGGGGTAACCATAATACCGAGCATGTCTCCGGAGGCACACAACCAGATAACTGCTGCAAACCTGAGAATAGCGTTCCGATACTTTAGTAAGGAATCGTTCAAGACACTGTACACTGTATACATCAGGCCCATACTGAAGTATGCAGCACCAGTTTGGAACCCACACCTGGTCAAGCACGTCAAGAAATTAGAGAAAGTGCAAAGGCTTGCAACAAGGCTTGCTCAGGGGAATGTCCTACGAAGAAAGGTTGAGGGAAATCGGACTTACGACACTGGAGGACAGGAGGGTCAGAGGAGACATGATAACGACATACAAAATACTGCGGGAATTGATAAGATGGACAGAGACAGGTTGTTTCAGAGATGGGACACAGAATCAAGGGGTCACAATTGGAAGCTGAAGACTCAGACGAGTCATATGGATGTTAGGAAGCATTTCTTCAGTCATAGAGTCGTCAGGAAGTGGAATAGCCCAGCAAGTGATGTAGTGGAGGCAGGAACCATTCTTAGCTTTAAGACGAGGTATGACAAAGCTCAGGAAGCAGAGAGGACCTAGTAGCGATCAATGAAGAGGCGGGGCCAGGTGCTTAGTCTCGACCCCTGCAACCACAATTAGGTGAGTACAAACACACACACACACACACACACACACAACTGGAAGTTGAAGGGATGTCAGGAAGTATTTCTTCAGCCACAGAGTTGTTAGGAAGTGGAATAGTCTGGCAAGTGATGTAGTGGAGGCAGGAACCACACACAGTTTTAAGACGAGGTATGATAAAGCACATGGAGTTGGGAGAGGGAGGACCCAGTAGCGGTCAGTGAAGAGGCGGGGGCAGGAGCTGAGTCTCGACCCCTGCAACCACAATTAGGCGAGTACACACACCGCAATAAGACTAGTCACGGAGGTAAGGGATATGTCCTATGAGGAGAGGTTAAATTGAGGGAGAAACTAATGACAGTCGAGAACAGGAGGAGAACTAGGAATCATATAATAACGTACTAAGAGGAACTGACAAGGTAAATAGGAACAATGTTTGAGAGATAGGAAACAGGAGCACAAGGGCATAGCTGAAAGTTTAAAAATCAGATGAGCCATTGGGATGTTAGGAATTATTACTTCAGCCTAAGAGTTGTCAGGAAGTGATAGAGGCAGGACCCATATACAGCTTTAAGATGTGGTACGATATATCTCATAGTCGGGAGATGACCTAGTGGCTGCTTGCAAAGATGCTGAGCCAAGAGATATGACTAACTCGCTGCAACCAAATATAGACGAGGACACACGCACACAAACATATACATACACACACACACAAATAACACACGCCACCCACCAGGGTCCCGGGCGCAGCTGTGCACACAGGCTGCAGCTCACATACAAGAACATTCACCACCCGGGAAACACCTGGCGTACCGACCTTCATGTCCAGAACATGTCCAGAACATGTCCAGAACATGTGTGGTCAAGCGTTTTATTACATTTTATACGAATGTAGTTTGTTTGAAACTGTTAAACACAGGAACTGCCTACATTTTTTAAGCCTAATGCAAAATTTTATGATCGTAATGTAGATAATTATTCGTAAAGTTTAACCTAGAATAATTCAATATAAAAAAATGTGAATTATGTGACTTATTATTTATTAATATGTGAAGAATAAATTGAAAGAGACTTACAGATATTTGTAGACTATCTCTTAATCTTTCATTATCTTATTCGATGTAATTCAGTTTATGTTCACTTTAGTGGTTCATGGTGCCACAAATCATTTACTTACCCAAATCAGGTTTATTTTATGAAGTTTATCTCAGGTAAATATCTTTGTCTACGCTTCAGAGTTCTTGGTCTGGTTACTTGTGTAACTGCATGTGCTTATCCGTTCCTTCTTTCACGTGAACTTTTGAGTTTATACCCATCAAGGACTTGGTACAACTATACACTATATAAATTCATCACGCCTATGACCAAGTACTACTGAGTGCAGCAGCAGCAACAGCAGCACCACTACAACAGCCTCGACCAGGACCATGTACGTGACTGCAGTAGCAGCAAGAATAAGGACAAGAATAACAACCACAACAGCAACAAAGGGGCAGCAATAGCATTACCAACACACAAAATGCAGCAACACTCCTGCAACTATTGCCACTCCTACAACCACTCATACTACCACCGTCGCCACCGACTGTCTCCGCCTCCGTTACAAGAGCCACCCCAACCCCACTCCAACCACCAAAACTCCAACCCACATCCCACAGCCGCCGCCGCCACTACCACCAAATCAGCAACAAGAGGAGAAACGTTGATAATAACTTATCATTACATCTATGATCGCTGCAGTATGTAAGGCTGGGCGGGAGGTACATTAAACCAGTGTTTGGATGCGGTGCTCGCCATGTCAACACGCAATATTATGCGTGTGTGTCAATCCGCTCCACTTCTCTGCTATATTGTTCCTAGCTTGCTTCTCCTCCGAGCAAGACGGTATTTGAGCGGATTCTGCCCTGTAATTGTGATTCTGATGAAGTTATCATGAGTTTGTATCTGCTTTGTGTCAGTCATGAACTTCATTGTGATTGTGTCATAATTTGGTTTATACTTGCAAGATGTATGTCGTAAGTTGATTTACATTTGTGCGTGTTTATCATTAATTGGTTTACACTTGTTACGTGTCTGTCCTGGGCAGAATAATGCTGTGACAATTATGAACGGTTTCGGAAATCTTTTTTTCCCCCCCAGTCCTGTCTAAAATCAGTGAGCCCTACTGGCCGATTGGTAAGCCGTTATTATTGTCATGGCCCTTAAAAGTTTATAATTATTACAGAATGGCTGATGAAAAAACACCCGCAGTAACCTATCTAGTTCCCACTTGAATTAAAGAGTCGTGAATGACAAGTGTTTACACTTTTACAAATAATGTGTTTAGGACTCAGACTTTATGGTAGTTGTATTCTATTTTTCTTAAGCATATTAAATTGATTTGTGTAAGAATTATCATTTTACCTCAGCCCATTTCAAAGCCCAGCTCTATGTTAGGTATACAACCACTTCCCAGGATGCAACCCACAATAATCGACTAACCCCCAGGTACGTATACCTGGAGAGGGTTTCGGGGATCAACGCCCCCGCGTCCCGGCTCGTGACCAGGCCTCGTGTTGGGTCAGGGCCTGGTCAACCAGGCTGTTACTGTTACTGACATAAGAACTACAGCCCGGCTGATCAGGTATTGACTTTACGTGCCTGTCCAGCGTCTATTGGAAATCCCACTTAAATATGGTCGGAGGCAGTTGAACAGTCTTGGGCACCTGACACTTACTGTGTTCTCTCTTAGTGTACTCGTGGCTCCCCCTGCTTTTCATTAGGTGATGTTGCATCTCCTGCTCAGACTTTTGGTTTCGTAGGGAATGATTTTCATATGCAAATTCGGTACTCATCCCTCTAGGATTTTCCAAGTGTATATTACCATGTATCTTTCTCGCCTGCATTCCATAGAATACAAATCAAGGAACCTCAACCGTTCCTAGTATTTAGGTGCTTTATCCTAATGTGTGCAGTAAATTTTCTCTGTACATTCTCCAGGTCAGCAATTTCGCCTGCGTTGAAAGGGGCAGTTAGTGAACAGCAGTATTCCAGCCTAGAGAGAACAAGCGATTTGAAGAGAATCATTATGGGCTTGTCGTCCTTAGTTTTGAAGGTTCTCATTATCCTATCATTTTTCTAGCAGATGTGGTAAATACATTGTGGTCATCTTTGAAAGTGAGATCTCTTGACATTATCACTCCCAGGTCCATCGCATTGGCTTCTCGCTCTATTGTGTGGTTCGAATTTGCTTTATACTCTGATAGTTTTCATTTCCTCTGCGGCCCATATAAAGATTTGGTTGATGTTTACTTGGAGTCTTGCGGTGTCTTCGATGAATGACACTGTCATGCAGATTCGGGTATCATCAGCAAAGGAAAACACAGTGCTGAGGCTTACATGTCTATGTCAGATATGTCATCAGGATAAGGGAACTCGTCCTGATGACACTGGAAGACGGAGGACTATGTATGATAAGATGTTAATGTACAAAATACTACAGGAATTGATAGGGTGAGCAGAAATAGATTGTTTGAGAGATGGAAAAAATAACACGATCACACAGCTGGAGGTTTAAAACACACGTGAATCACAAAGACGTTAGTATTTCTTCAGTCTTGCTGTGGCCAACAAGTGGAACACCCTTGAGGCTGGAGTGGTAGAGGCAGATTAAATATATATATTTTCAAGAGACACGATAAGGCTCATGAAACTGGTATTGAACCTAGTAGCTACCAGCGAAGAGGTGGGGCCAGGAGCTAAGATTCTACCCCCCTGCAACCACATATAGGTGAATACATATGGGTGAGTACACAAACACACACACACACACACACACACACACACACACACACACACACAGCTGGCTTCCTGACACATTTCTACCAATCAAAACTTATTGCTTCCCTAGGAAAGTAGGGCAGGGATGACCTGTCGACCTGCTGTAGTACAGGGCATTGTACCTGGCAAAACTCAAAGTGAAGAGTGAGGAAACTGAAGGTCAAGTGAACAAGGAGAGAGAGCAAAAGATTTAGAGTAAGGAAGTTAGTGGATGGAGAAGATATTGATATTGGATTGATTCATACATCAGGGATGAATAGTAAGGGAAACACAATCTTTGCACAGAGTTGGAGAAAAAACTAAAGTATTGGAGGCAGACATGATACAGGAGAGAAGACTTACTGCCGGTGAAGGAGAGGTTCATTGCCTGGGAGATTTAAAAAAAAAGGTGAAGACAGATCTAAAGGAGATGGATGAAAGGAGGTATGAGGCAGACAGAACCGGATACAGCAGATGGGGGAAATGGCAGAGAGAGAAAAAAAGGACATTAGTGGAAATGCTTTAAGGAAACCGAGAAATAAAACAAATAAAAGCTTAAAAAAAACTGACAATAAAAGACTACCTTATGGTTGGTTAGGAATTAGTAAGAGAAATGGAGGTTGCTAATTCTCCATGGTTCTCAGGACGCTTAATGGGCCCGACTCTGTCCTGTCAACTATAGGATTCGATCAAACAAATTAAAATATAAATTTGTTTGAAAATGCCAATATTTTATCAAAAATTGGAAAAACTGAGGACTGCTAAAGTGGTATGCATGTTCGCACTTTATTCAACGAACTTAAATGAAATATTAATGTTACATAAGTCTGGAAATTTCAGGATAATGCTTCTCAAAAAAATCTCAAGTTGGGTTAAGTTAAGATAAATTACTCTCTGTGGAAAAAGATCCAATTAAAACATACCATAAAGGCAACAAATAAATATTAAGATAATGGTTATAAAAAGTAATGACGGATGAATAAAATAGAAACCAATATAGAGCTTTAGAAAATCTAAGTCAGATAACCTCTAAGTCTCATGAGATAGTCGCCTATTTCACTGTCTTAGCAACAATGAAAAACTGTCAGATATTAATTTAAGAGGATTGTTTACAGTGTTTCAAGTATTATATCCAAAACTCGTGTGATACACACATGATGCTGTGACGGGGGTAATAAGAACGTTACACACATGATGCTGTGACAGGGGTAACAAGAACGTTACACACATGATGCTGTGACGGGGGTAATAAGAACGTTACACACATGATGCTGTGACAGGGGTAACAAGAACGTTACACACATGATGCTGTGACGGGGGTAATAAGAACGTTACACACATGATGCTGTGACAGGGGTAACAAGAACGTTACACACATGATGCTGTGACGGGGGTAATAAGAACGTTACACACATGATGCTGTGACGGGGGTAACAAGAACGTTACACATGATGCTGTGACGGGGGTAACAATAACGTTACACACATGATGCTGTGACAGGGTAACAAGAACGTTACACACATGATGCTGTGACGGGGGTAACAAGAACGTTACACACATGATGCTGTGACGGGGGTAACAAGAACATTACACATATGATGCTGTGACGGGAGTAACAAGAACGTTACGTACATGATGCTGTGAAGGGGGTAACAAGAACGTAACACACATGATGCTGTGATGTAACAAGAACATTACACACATGATGCTGTGACGGGGGTAACAAGAACGTTACGTACATGATGCTGTGACGGGGGTAACAAGAGCATATACGTGGTCGTGATATATCACGTACCAGACATATCTCGCTACCTGCTCCAACCTTCCCATTATCCTCGACTGAAATATTCTCTTATGGTAATTTACTACCGCCTACAGACACACTAACGTTTATGGTAATTTTTAAAATACATTTTAATTATAATTCCTTGGAGCAGGTACCTGCAGAATTCCAATATATATATTACTGCTGTTGCAAGATTTATTCACTCTCTCCTACATGAGATGGATAATATTACATTTATTAAAAAAATGTCATGAATTATTTTGCATAAATAATCTATATAATGAAAAAGTCACCATAATGAACAACGGTGTTAGTCCACAATGTACACAGTACACATACTATCCTCCACAGTGTTTATAGGTACACACACCAGTCTTCAGTTTTGGGGTTTACTCTGCATAATCATCTCGCTATCCTCCTCTACAGTAAACATACACACAATATTCACTAACAATCGCCCATCTGCTGAGGGATTTTCAATTCCTTTCTGGTGTAGAATATTTAACATAATTTGCATCTAAATGAACTAATCTGGGGATGAAGATCAGCAATAATCTGATGACTCTTTAAAATTCGGGTTTTTCAGCATCATTATATCTAATCATAACAGCTAAAGACAGAGAAACCCACTGAAATATTTGTCACGGAAGGAGGTAAAACACAGTCTACGTTGGATATCAACTAAGAGTAATTTTGTAGTAGTTCTATTGAGAACTTCTACAAGACACTGAATTAGGTTTCATTGAGCACGAATTAAAATTAACAATGGGTAAAGCATTAGCAACGATTGAAACTTTGCAGTTAAATATAAGAGTGGTTATTTACTGCCTTCCTGGTGCATCCTGTGGGAGACTATCATGTCTCCACACACCCGACAGAGGCATCATGTTTCCACACACCTGACAGAGGCATCATGTCTCCACACACCCGACCGAGGCATCATGTCTCCACACACCCGACCGAGGCATCATGTCTCCACACACCCGACAGAGGCATCATGTCTCCACACACCCGACAGAGGCATCATGCCTCCACACACCCGACAGAGGTATCATGCCTCCACACACCTGACAGAGGCATCATGCCTCCACACACCTGACAGAGGCATCATGCCTCCACACACCTGACAGAGGCATCATGCCTCCACACACCCGACAGAGGCATCATGCCTCCACACACCTGACAGAGGCATCATGCCTCCACACACCTGACAGAGGCATCATGCCTCCACACACCTGACAGAGGCATCATGTCTCCACACACCCGACAGAGGCATCATGTCTCCACACACCCGACAGAGGCATCATGCCTCCACACACCTGACAGAGGCATCATGCCTCCACACACCTGACAGAGGCATCATGCCTCCACACACCTGACAGAGGTATCATGTCTCCACACACCCGACAGAGGCATCATGCCTCCACACACCTGACAGAGGCATCATGCCTCCACACACCTGACAGAGGCATCATGCCTCCACACACCTGACAGAGGCATCATGTCTCCACACACCTGACAGAGGCATCATGCCTCCACACACCTGACAGAGGTATCATGTCTCCACACACCTGACAGAGGCATCATGCCTCCACACACCCGACAGAGGTACCATGTCTCCACACACCCGACAGAGGCATCATGCCTCCACACACCTGACAGAGGCATCATGCCTCCACACACCTGACAGAGGCATCATGCCTCCACACACCTGACAGAGGTATCATGTCTCCACACACCCGACAGAGGCATCATGCCTCCACACACCCGACAGAGGCATCATGCCTCCACACACCCGACAGAGGTATCATGTCTCCACACACCTGACAGAGGTATCATGTCTCCACACACCTGACAGAGGTATCATGTCTCCACACACCCGACAGAGGCATCATGCATCCACACACCCGACTGAGGCATCATGCCTCCACACACCTGACAGAGGCATCATGCCTCCACACACCCGACAGAGGCATCATGCCTCCACACACCCGACAGAGGCATCATTCCTCCACACATCCGAGAGAGGCATCATGCCTCCACACACCTGACAGAGGCATCATGCCTCCACACACCTGACAGAGGCATCATGCCTCCACACACCTGACAGAGGCATCATGCCTCCACACACCTGACAGAGGTATCATGCCTCCACACACCTGAGAGGCATCATGCCTCCACACACCTGAGAGGCATCATGCCTCCACACACCTGACAGAGGCATCATGCCTCCACACACCTGACAGAGGCATCATGCCTCCACACACCTGAGAGGCATCATGCCTCCACACACCTGACAGAGGCATCATGCCTCCACACACCTGACAGAGGCATCATGCCTCCACACACCTGACAGAGGCATCATGCCTCCACACACCTGACAGAGGCATCATGCCTCCACACACCCGACAGAGGCATCATGCCTCCACACACCTGACAGAGGCATCATTCCTCCACACACCTGACAGAGGCATCATGCCTCCACACACCTGACAGAGACATCATGCCTCCACACACCTGACAGAGGCATCATGCCTCCACACACCTGACAGAGGCATCATACCTCCACACACCTGACAGAGGCATCATACCTCCACACACCTGACAGAGGCATCATGCCTCCACACACCCGACAGAGGCATCATGCCTCCACACACCCGACAGAGGCATCATGCCTCCACACACCCGACAGAGGCATCATGCCTCCACACACCCGACAGAGGCATCATGCCTCCACACACCCGACAGAGGCATCATGCCTCCACACACCCGACAGAGGCATCATGCCTCCACACACCTGACAGGGGCATCATGCCTCCACACACCTGACAGGGGCATCATGCCTCCACACACCTGACAGGGGCATCATGCCTTCTCACACCTGACAGAGGCATCATGCCTCCACACACCTGACAGGGGCATCATGCCTCCACACACCTGACAGAGGCATCATGCCTCCACACACCTGACAGAGGCATCATGCCTCCACACACCTGACAGAGGCATCATGCCTCCACACACCTGACAGGGGCATCATGCCTCCACACACCTGACAGAGGCATCATGCCTCCACACACCTGACAGGGGCATCATGCCTCCACACACCTGACAGAGGCATCATGCCTCCACACACCTGACAGAGGCATCATGCCTCCACACACCTGACAGAGGCATCATGCCTCCACACACCTGACAGAGGCATCATGCCTCCACACACCTGACAGAGGCATCATGCCTCCACACACCTGACAGGGGCATCATGCCTCCACACACCTGACAGAGGCATCATGCCTCCACACACCTGACAGAGGCATCATGCCTCCACACACCTGACAGAGGCATCATGCCTCCACACACCTGACAGGGGCATCATGCCTCCACACACCTGACAGAGGCATCATGCCTCCACACACCTGACAGAGGCATCATGCCTCCACACACCTGACAGGGGCATCATGCCTCCACACACCTGACAGGGGCATCATGCCTCCAAACACCTGACAGGGGCATCATGCCTCCACACACCTGACAGAGGCATCACGCCTCCACACACCTGACAGAGGCATCATGCCTCCACACACCTGACAGGGGCATCATGCCTCCACACACCTGACAGGGGCATCATGCCTCCACACACCTGACAGGGGCATCATGCCTCCACACACCTGACAGAGGCATCATGCCTCCACACACCTGACAGGGGCATCATGCCTCCACACACCTGACAGGGGCATCATGCCTCCACACACCTGACAGGGGCATCATGCCTCCACACACCTGACAGGGGCATCATGCCTCCACACACCTGACAGAGGCATCATGCCTCCACACACCTGACAGGGGCATCATGCCTCCACACACCTGACAGGGGCATCATGCCTCCACACACCTGACAGGGGCATCATGCCTCCACACACCTGACAGGGGCATCATGCCTCCACACACCTGACAGGGGCATCATGCCTCCACACACCTGACAGGGGCATCATGCCTCCACACACCTGACAGGGGCATCATGCCTCCACACACCTGACAGGGGCATCATGCCTCCACACACCTGACAGAGGCATCATGCCTCCACACACCTGACAGAGGCATCATGCCTCCACACACCTGACAGGGGCATCATGCCTCCACACACCTGACAGGGGCATCATGCCTCCACACACCTGACAGGGGCATCATGCCTCCACACACCTGACAGGGGCATCATGCCTCCACACACCTGACAGGGGCATCATGCCTCCACACACCTGACAGAGGCATCATGCCTCCACACACCTGACAGAGGCATCACGCCTCCACACACCTGACAGAGGCATCATGCCTCCACACACCTGACAGGGGCATCATGCCTCCACACACCTGACAGGGGCATCATGCCTCCACACACCTGACAGGGGCATCATGCCTCCACACACCTGACAGAGGCATCATGCCTCCACACACCTGACAGGGGCATCATGCCTAAACACACCTGACAGGGGCATCATGCCTCCACACACCTGACAGGGGCATCATGCCTCCACACACCTGACAGTGGCATCATGCTTCCACACACCTGACAGGGGCATCATGCCTCCACACACCTGACAGAGGCATCATGCCTCCACACACCTGACATGGGCATCATGCCTCCACACACCTGACAGGGGCATCATGCCTCCACACACCTGACAGGGGCATCATGCCTCCACACACCTGACAGGGGCATCATGCCTCCACACACCTGACAGTGGCATCATGCCTCCACACACCTGACAGTGGCATCATGCCTCCACACACCTGACAGGGGCATCATGCCTCCACACACCTGACAGGGGCATCATGCCTCCACACACCTGACAGGGGCATCATGCCTCCACACACCTGACAGAGGCATCATGCCTCCACACACCTGACAGAGGCATCATGCCTCCACACACCTGACAGGGGCATCATGCCTCCACACACCTGACAGGGGCATCATGCCTCCACACACCTGACAGGGGCATCATGCCTCCACACACCTGACAGGGGCATCATGCCTCCACACACCTGACAGGGGCATCATGCCTCCACACACCTGACAGAGGCATCATGCCTCCACACACCTGACAGGGGCATCATGCCTCCACACACCTGACAGAGGCATCATGCCTCCACACACCTGACAGGGGCATCATGCCTCCACACACCTGACAGGGGCATCATGCCTCCACACACCTGACAGGGCATCATGCCTCCACACACCTGACAGCCTCCACACACCTGACAGAGGCATCATGCCTCCACACACCTGACAGCGGCATCATGCCTCCACACACCTGACAGGGGCATCATGCCTCCACACACCTGACAGGGGCATCATGCCTCCACACACCTGACAGAGGCATCATGTCTCCACACACCTGACAGAGGCATCATACCTCCACACACCTGACAGAGGCATCATGTCTCCACACACCTGACAGAGGCATCATGTCTCCACACACCTGACAGAGGCATCATGTCTCCACACACCTGACAGAGGCATCATGCCTCCACACACCTGACAGAGGCATCATGCCTCCACACACCTGACAGAGGCATCATGCCTCCACACACCTGACAGAGGCATCATGCCTCCACACACCTGACAGGGGCATCATGCCTCCACACACCTGACAGGGGCATCATGCCTCCACACACCTGACAGAGGCATCATGCCTCCACACACCTGACAGGGGCATCATGCCTCCACACACATGACAGAGGCATCATGCCTCCACACACCTGACAGGGGCATCATGCCTCCACACACCTGACAGGGGCATCATGCCTCCACACACCTGACAGGGGCATCATGCCTCCACACACCTGACAGGGGCATCATGCCTCCACACACCTGACAGGGGCATCATGCCTCCACACACCTGACAGAACCATCATGCCTCCACACACCTGACAGGGGCATCATGCCTCCACACACCTGACAGGGGCATCATGCCTCCACACACCTGACAGAGGCATCATGCCTCCACACACCTGACAGAGGCATCATGCCTCCACACACCTGACAGGGGCATCATGCCTCCACACACCTGACAGAGGCATCATGCCTCCACACACCTGACAGAGGCATCATACCTCCACACACCTGACAGGGGCATCATGCCTCCACACACCTGACAGGGGCATCATGCCTCCACACACCTGACAGAGGCATCATGCCTCCACACACCTGACAGAGGCATCATGCCTCCACACACCTGACAGAGGCATCATGCCTCCACACACCTGACAGAGGCATCATGCCTCCACACACCTGACAGAGGCATCATGCCTCCACACACCTGACAGAGGCATCATGCCTCCACACACCTGACAGGGGCATCATGCCTCCACACACCTGACAGAGGCATCATGCCTCCACACACCTGACAGAGGCATCATGCCTCCACACACCTGACAGGGGCATCATGCCTCCACACACCTGACAGAGGCATCATGCCTCCACACACCTGACAGAGGCATCATGCCTCCACACACCTGACAGAGGCATCAATGCCTCCACACACCTGACAGAGGCATCATACCTCCACACACCTGACAGAGGCATCATGCCTCCACACACCTGACAGGGGCATCATGCCTCCACACACCTGACAGAGGCATCATGCCTCCAGACACCTGACAGGGGCATCATGCCTCCACACACCTGACAGAGGCATCATGCCTCCACACACCTGACAGAGGCATCATGCCTCCACACACCTGACAGGGGCATCATGCCTCCACACACCTGACAGAGGCATCATACCTCCACACACCTGACAGGGGCATCATGCCTCCACACACCTGACAGGGGCATCATGACTCCACACACCTGACAGAGGCATCATGCCTCCACACACCTGACAGAGGCATCATGCCTCCACACACCTGACAGAGGCATCATACCTCCACACACCTGACAGGGGCATCATGCCTCCACACACCTGACAGGGGCATCATGCCTCCACACACCTGACAGAGGCATCATGCCTCCACACACCTGACAGAGGCATCATGCCTCCACACACCTGACAGAGGCATCATACCTCCACACACCTGACAGGGGCATCATGCCTCCACACACCTGACAGGGGCATCATGCCTCCACACACCTGACAGGGGCATCATGCCTCCACACACCTGACAGGGGCATCATGCCTCCACACACCTGACAGGGGCATCATGCCTCCACACACCTGACAGGGGCATCATGCCTCCACACACCTGACAGGGGCATCATGCCTCCACACACCTGACAGAGGCATCATGCCTCCACACACCTGACAGAGGCATCATACCTCCACACACCTGACAGGGGCATCATGCCTCCACACACCTGACAGAGGCATCATACCTCCACACACCTGACAGGGGCATCATGCCTCCACACACCTGACAGGGGCATCATGCCTCCACACACCTGACAGAGGCATCATACCTCCACACACCTGACAGAGGCATCATGCCTCCACACACCTGACAGAGGCATCATGCCTCCACACACCTGACAGAGGCATCATGCCTCCACACACCTGACAGAGGCATCATGCCTCCACACACCTGACAGGGGCATCATGCCTCCACACACCTGACAGGGGCATCATGCCTCCACACACCTGACAGAGGCATCATGCCTCCACACACCTGACAGGGGCATCATGCCTCCACACACCTGACAGAGGCATCATGCCTCCACACACCTGACAGAGGCATTATGCCTCCACACACCTGACAGGGGCATCATGCCTCCACACACCTGACAGAGGCATCATGCCTCCACACACCTGACAGAGGCATCATGCCTCCACACACCTGACAGAGGCATCATGCCTCCACACACCTGACAGGGGCATCATGCCTCCACACACCTGACAGAGGCATCATGCCTCCACACACCTGACAGAGGCATCATGCCTCCACACACCTGACAGAGGCATCATGCCTCCACACACCTGACAGAGGCATCATGCCTCCACACACCTGACAGAGGCATCATGCCTCCACACACCTGACAGAGGCATCATGCCTCCACACACCTGACAGAGGCATCATGCCTCCACACACCTGACAGGGGCATCATGCCTCCACACACCTGACAGAGGCATCATGCCTCCACACACCTGACAGGGGCATCATGCCTCCACACACCTGACAGAGGCATCATGCCTCCACACACCTGACAGGGGCATTATGCCTCCACACACCTGACAGGGGCATCATGCCTCCACACACCTGACAGGGGCATCATGCCTCCACACACCTGACAGGGGCATCATGCCTCCACACACCTGATAGGGGCATCATGCCTCCACACACCTGACAGAGGCATCATGCCTCCACACACCTGACAGAGGCATCATGCCTCCACACACCTGACAGAGGCATCATGCCTCCACACACCTGACAGAGGCATCATACCTCCACACACCTGACAGAGGCATCATACCTCCACACACCTGACAGGGGCATCATGCCTCCACACACCTGACAGGGGCATCATGCCTCCGCACACCTGACAGAGGCATCATGCCTCCACACACCTGACAGAGGCATCATGCCTCCACACACCTGACAGGGGCATCATGCCTCCACACACCTGACAGAGGCATCATGCCTCCACACACCTGACAGAGGCATCATGCCTCCACACACCTGACAGGGGCATCATGCCTCCACACACCTGACAGAGGCATCATGCCTCCACACACCTGACAGAGGCATCATGCCTCCACACACCTGACAGAGGCATCATGCCTCCACACACCTGACAGAGGCATCATGCCTCCACACACCTGACAGAGGCATCATGCCTCCACACACCTGACAGAGGCATCATGCCTCCACACACCTGACAGAGGCATCATGCCTCCACACACCTGACAGAGGCATCATGCCTCCACACACCTGACAGGGGCATCATGCCTCCACACACCTGACAGAGGCATCATGCCTCCACACACCTGACAGGGGCATCATGCCTCCACACACCTGACAGGGGCATCATGCCTCCACACACCACAGGGGCATCATGCCTCCACACACCTGACAGGCATCATGCCTCCACACACCTGACAGGGGCATCATGCCTCCACACACCTGACAGAGGCATCATGCCTCCACACACCTGACACCTGACAGGGGCATCATGCCTCCACACACCTGACAGGGGCATCATGCCTCCACACACCTGACAGGGGCATCATGCCTCCACACACCTGACAGGGGCATCATGCCTCCACACACCTGACAGAGGCATCATGCCTCCACACACCTGACAGAGGCATCATGCCTCCACACACCTGACAGAGGCATCATGCCTCCACACACCTGACAGAGGCATCATGCCTCCACACACCTGACAGAGGCATCATGCCTCCACACACCTGACAGAGGCATCATGCCTCCACACACCTGACAGAGGCATCATGCCTCCACACACCTGACAGAGGCATCATGCCTCCACACACCTGACAGGGGCATCATGCCTCCACACACCTGACAGAGGCATCATGCCTCCACACACCTGACAGAGGCATCATGCCTCCACACACCTGACAGAGGCAACCTTCCAAAACGTTGGCCTTCTGTTCTGTAGAGAATTTTTTTAATTACGTCTCCTTTTTTTTTCTTTTTTTTAGAAAACTTTTATGAGGTAATTAAGCAAGTCAGAGGTAGAGCTCAACTCTAATAATAAAAAACTTTATTTGAAAAGAGGCGAGAAAAGTGTCAGAACAATCATAAAAGGAAAAATTTCTTTATCTCGTGTTAACTGAAGTTCTTGAGACAAACCAACGAGTTGAAACAATTGTCTTCTCAACGGCTATGATGTTTGTTTTTATCTAACTTCCTTTTATTTTATGCCTGCCAGGTGTGTGTGTGTGTGTGTGTGTGTGTGTGTGTGTGTGTGTGTGTGTGTGTGTGTGTGTGTGTGTGTGTGTGTGTGTGTGTGTGTGTGTGTGTATGTGTGTGTGTACTCACCTAGTTGAGGTTGCGGGGGTCGAGTCCGTGCTCCTGGCCCCGCCTCTTCGCTGATCGCTACTAGGTCACTCTCCCTGAGCCGTGAGCTTTATCATACCTCTGCTTAAAGCTATGTATGGATCCTGCCTCCACTACATCGCTTCCCAAACTATTCCACTTACTGACTACTCTGTGGCTGAAGAAATACTTCCTAACATCCCTGTGATTCATCTCTGTCTTCAGCTTCCAACTGTGTCCCCTTGTTACTGTGTCCAATCTC
The DNA here is from genome assembly GCF_038502225.1 of Cherax quadricarinatus. NCBI lineage: Eukaryota > Metazoa > Arthropoda > Malacostraca > Decapoda > Parastacidae > Cherax > Cherax quadricarinatus. The sequence goes on from NW_027195360.1 coordinate 83,107, forward strand.
TGGAACATCCTGTCTTTGTCCACCTTGTCAATTCTTCTCAGTATTTTATATGTCGTTATCATGTCCCCCCTATCTCTCCTGTCCTCCAGTGTCATCAGGTTGATTTCCCTTAACCTCTCCTCGTAGGACATACCTCTTAGCTCTGGGACTAGTCTTGTTGCAAACCTTTGCACTTTCTCTAGTTTCTTTACGTGCTTGGCTAGGTGTGGGTTCCAAACTGGTGCCGCATACTCCAATATGGGCCTAACGTACACGGTGTACAGGGTCCTGAATGATTCCTTATTAAGATGTCGGAATGCTGTTCTGAGGTTTGCTAGCCGCCCATATGCTACAGCAGTTATTTGGTTGATGTGCGCTTCAGGAGATGTGCCTGGTGTTATACTCACCCCAAGATCTTTTTCCTTGAGTGAGGTTTGTAGTCTCTGGCCCCCTAGACTGTACTCCGTCTGCGGTCTTCTTTGCCCTTCCCCAATCTTCATGACTTTGCACTTGGTGGGATTGAACTCCAGGAGCCAATTGCTGGACCAGGTCTGCAACCTGTCCAGATCCCTTTGTAGTTCTGCCTGGTCTTCGATCGAGTGAATTCTTCTCATCAACTTCACGTCATCTGCAAACAGGGACACCTCAGAGTCTATTCCTTCCGTCATGTCGTTCACAAATACCAGAAACAGCACTGGTCCTAGGACTGACCCCTGTGGGACCCCGCTGGTCACAGGTGCCCACTCTGACACCTCGCCACGTACCATGACTCGCTGCTGTCTTCCTGACAAGTATTCCCTGATCTGTTGTTAGGTAAGACACATATGCAACAGTTAGGTATCTTTATTATGAAACGTTTCGCCTACACAGTAGGCTTCTTCAGTCAAGTACAGAAAAGTTGATAGAAGCAGAAGATACTTGAAGACGATGTAATCAGTCCATCACCCTTAAAGTTTTGAGGTGGTCAGTCCCTCAGTCTGGAGAAGAGCATTGTTCCATAGTATGAAACAATATGGAGAAGAAGTGACAGGATGGAGCTTTTTATAGCGCCAAGAGGTGAGACGTAGGCCACTAGGAGAGGTAAGAACTCAGATGTTGAGAGGTCAGGTCCCTCTCAAATCCAGCCCCTCTCACTAGTGGAAGTTGACGAAGTTGATTGCAGGTCTGTACCAAGATACCCTTGTGTTGCAGTTCATTCCCTGATCTATTGTAGTGCCTTCCCTGTTATCCCTGCTTGGTCCTCCAGTTTTTGCACCAATCTCTTGTGTGGAACTGTGTCAAACGCCTTCTTGCAATCCAAGGAAATGCAATCCACCCACCCCTCTCTCTCTTGTCTTACTGCTGTCACCATGTCATAGAACTCCAGTAGGTTTGTGACACAGGATTTCCCGTCCCTGAAGCCATGTTGGCTGCTGTTGAGATCGTTGCTTTCTAGGTGTTCCACCACTCTTGTCCTGATAATCTTCTCCATGATTTTGCATACTATACATGTCAGTGACACTGGTCTGTAGTTTAATGCTTCATGTCTGTCTCCTTTTTTAAAGATTGGGACTTCATTTGCTGTCTTCCATGCCTCAGGCAATCTCCCTGTTTCGATAGATGTATTGAATATTGTTGTTAGGGGTACACATAGCGCCTCTGCTCCCTCTCTCAATACCCATGGGGAGATGTTATCTGGCCCCATTGCCTTTGAGGTATCTAGCTCACTCAGAAGCCTCTTCACTTCTTCCTCGGTTGTGTGCACTGTGTCCAGCACTTGGTGGTGTGCCCCACCTCTCCGTCTTTCTGGAGCCCCTTCTGTCTCCTCTGTGAACACTTCTTTGAATCTCTTGTTGAGTTCCTCACATACTTCACGGTCATTTCTTGTTGTCTCTCCTCCTTCCTTCCTTAGCCTGATTACCTGGTCCTTGACTGTTGTTTTCCTCCTGATGTGGCTGTACAACAGTTTCGGGTCAGATTTGGCTTTCACTGCTATGTGTATGTGTGTGTGTGTGTGTGTGTGTGTGTGTGTGTGTGTGTGTGTGTGTGTGTGTGTGTGTGTGTATGTGCGTGTGTGTGTGTGTGTGATAGAGAGAAAAGTGTAGGGGTGAGAAGGAAGTAAGTGGTAGACAGAGAAGGAAGCTGGCATATTTCTTTTGTGTGTGTAAAGAGAGACGTGTAACATTATGCACACTGTGCATAATGTTGGACGTCTCTCTTTCAGTGTTTAAATATTTTTGGGGGTTGTTCTTATCTCAAGAGATTCGTTGTCACTGTCAGCTGTTGAGATAATGTCCAAGCCTCTTGTAAAAACATATAATGCTTTATATATTTTAATAATTTATATCTTATCGCGTCTATGTATTTGCAGTTTTCAGAGGGTGATTATCGCAGCCTTACACAAATTACTTGCTAACATTTAGTAGATGTTAAAACGTTCACACAAGTTGCCTAAATCATCTCTTTCACTCGTCTATTCCTTTTCATTATTTGGCAAATTGTTGTTGACTGGGAGAAATAAAGAGTGATCACACTGTCTTATTTTGTACACACCGTCAATATCTGGTCCTTAGAATTATTGAACCGTGGGCCATTTCGTTTTAACTGCATTACTTTCAAAGCCTCTTGAAATTTAGCTTCCAATTTCCTTTCCCCTTCTTCTACCTTCCCTCTATACCATAAAATTTTCTACTCAAATTTTTACGTTTCCTCATTATTTCCCTGCTTTCTCTAGCATCTTTGTCTCCTTCAGCAAATTTTCATATGACCCTACATTCGTTTCTCCCTTCATTTCGTCAGTTTTATGATGCATGTTCCTAGTAGTCATTCCCCTTTTCTTCACTATTTTCACACAGGTCTAAATGATTCTGCTCTACTTATCTCTCCCTAATCATCATTGTTCTACGTGAAAACTAATGCAGTTTTGTACTGAGGCAACCACATACATGGGCAGAATGGATGTAGGATGAAGCTGGTATGAGTAAGTAAGAATGTTGTATGCGAAGTATATTTGTAAGGGCTTTGAATTCGTAGGCATCGGTTGAAATATTGTAAGTTGTTTGAATCGGTTGAATGGAGTGAGATTTAATGTCGTATGTTTGCGTTGGTGTGGTGTTTGTGTTCATTCGTTGGTTGTGTATACGAGGCAGAGGAAGTGGGATGGGGTTCCTCGAACTCTCGGAATGTATCCATGGGAGGGAGGAGTGTTATCTGGGTGAGTTTTGTCCAAGAGAGAGAATGCTGCACAGGTGTTTTCTAGAGTGGGAAGTGTGGGTAGGTATTCTAAGTATAGGTTTGGGATGCTTTATGAGTAGCTGTTGAGGTTCATTTTGGGCGAGTGGGCGCTGTATCTGTTGTATCTGCTTGCAGGATCTACCTAGCATGAACCAGTAGAACAAATGCAATGCTCTGTTATCTTGCCTTAGTGAAAATTTTCTTTTCCTGAGGGAAAGGGGGTACCTGAAAACCCAGTATGGTTTGGTTACTCCATACACAAATCCAGTGAGATATATTCAGCTGAATTGTTTTTTTCTGGAGCATCTAGCACGTATGTCTTCAGAAAGTAAGAGGTCACGACTTATCCTCTGGACCTGTTAACTCTGGTTACAGCCACTACCGCGCCTCTGTCACTCTAGATTCACATCGTCGATGCCGTATATGAACTTCACAGTTACATTTGTGAAATTATTTCAAATTAGACATGCTCTGAGATAACTCTAACTGGTAAATTCGCTATCTTTCACGTTTCTGCTCACATTACTACTACAATATTATATTCATTCGGAAGTGCTAAACCTCTAAGAGTCATTTAGAATCTGGTAATGGTTCTACACGCCTTATTTTTTTTCCTGGGAGCGATATGTCCAAGCCATTTCAGTGAGAATCCAATCTCTTTCTCGAATTCGTTCTTATCATTTCTAAGTGGCTAATAGCAGTCAGTACAGTACAGTACTTTACTTTCGACGCTGACCAACTAGGACGCTGAAACTTGAGGAGAGCTGAGCAGTGGACGATTCTACAGTTAACATGCACATGATAGTTATGAAGATAAAAAAAAACTTCTGATCACATTGTTAGCTATAATTCGTGTTCTGTGTAGATCAGAGGTCATGACAGAGAATATTACTGAAAGTATTAGCGCGAATGCTAATCCTTATTAAATGCGTTACATGATATTCCACTTTGATCCTTTACATAACACGCCCTTAACAAATACAGTAAATGATTTGCATTTTACCCTTCTCCTCTTACATGATACAACAAATATAAATTCGTCATTGGATTTTTTTTTCAAATATATTATTAGTATTAGTGTTTCTGATACCAAATTGTTTATTATTAAACACACATATATCTCATATTGAGGTACTTAGGTCATTTAGTGGGTGATAGTGTACTTGTTTATGTGGTGGGTGAGATTGTACTTGTTTATGTGGTGGGTGAGATTGTTGTACTTGTTCATGTGGTGGGTGAGATTATTGTACTTGTTCATGTGGTGGGTGAGATTGTTGTACTTGTTCATGTGGTGGGTGAGATTGTTGTACTTGTTCATGTGGTGGGTGAGATTGTTGTACTTGTTCATGTGGTGGGTGAGATTGTTGTACTTGTTCATGTGGTGAGTGAGATTGTTGTACTTGTTCATGTGGTGGGTGAGATTGTTGTATTTGTTCATGTGGTGGGTGAGATTGTTGTACTTGTTCATGTGGTGGGTGAGATTGTTGTACTTGTTCATGTGGTGGGTGAGATTGTTGTACTTGTTCATGTGGTGGGTGAGATTGTTGTACTTGTTCATGTGGTGGGTGAGATTGTTGTACTTGTTCATGTGGTGGGTGAGATTGTTGTACTTGTTCATGTGGTGGGTGAGATTGTTGTACTTGTTCATGTGGTGGGTGAGATTGTTGTATTTGTTCATGTGGTGGGTGAGATTGTTGTATTTGTTCATGTGGTGGGTGAGATTGTTGTACTTGTTCATGTGGTGGGTGAGATTGTTGTATTTGTTCATGTGGTGGGTGAGATTGTTGTATTTATTCATGTGTAGTGACTTTTGTTGTAGTGTAGTCAATGTACTGTGTGATATGGTTGTACTAGTTTTATATTGCTCTGTACCGTCGGATTCTGACAAAATCGTCGCTGTTAGATTTGGTAAGGCCATTTCTTTTGGTGCATTTGGCTGAGTTCGATATTTTCTCTTTGACTTCGAACACTGCTACACTGAACGCACTAATGAGTACGGTGAAGGTAAACCCCATCCAGCGGTCATTAACCTGTTGCGTTACCTAATGCCACAGCTGTGAACCATGCTGTTCCCGTTATGAAAAAATGTCCATTCTGTTGATAATGTTCTTGCTGTGATGGTCACGTTGTCCATGTTGTTATTAATATCTTATCTATCTGCATGTTCATTCTCAGGTAGATTGTTCCAAGCACCTTTGGTGCACACACACACACACACACACACACACACACACACACACACACACACACACACACAAACTTACACTGGCTCAAAAATATACATCGCTCCAACGTACACATACCACTGCTCTTCAAACACACCATAAGTGATTTGATAGATAAAAGAATGGAAAAATCATCCATACCCGAGGTAATAGAAATTGTGAGTGACAAAGGTACATCAACTGAGAGCAAACATTGAAGGATATAATGAATAGGGAAACACGTCTGCTCAAATCGAATCTGCCGCTGAGGCCCGGACAATGAGGCTAGAGGTGCCAGACAGGAGGATTTTTGAGAAGCAAGAAAGTCTGAGAAGTTCAGGAAAGAGAAAAGAGAATAAAAGAATGTGATTGAGGAATTTAAACATAAGAACATAAGAAAGAAGGAACACTGCAACAGGCCTACTGACCCATGCAGAGCAGGTCCATGTCCCCCCCGGATTAGACCAATGACCCACCCAGTCTGATCATCTCCACTCAAGGATGGAGCACTGCACCAAACCCAGCAGCACAAGCTAGTCACAAGCAAGTAACATGCAGGATGCAAAGAGAACATCACATTGAAACTAATGTATTGAATGGAGATTCTGTAGTGATTCAGAATGACATGATTCGGGAGAGCGCAGGACAGCCCACCTATGCTCAATAGGAGGGAGAATCTGGAAAAAATAACCAGGAAGAAACAAAGTTTAGCATCCTTGACGAGACCTGAGGGGTACACAAAAGGAACTATCTTAAAATTTGTTCTAAATAATGCAGGAAAATATGAGAGAAACATGAAGGAAGAGGAGCAAAAAATAAAAGATTTGAAATGTGAGCAGCAGAGTATATATCTGGGTGGGATGGAAAATATTTAGACATCGTAGAGAAAAGGACATGGTCACGAAATTTCGACCTAGTATGTGTAAGAATATCTTTCAGGAGAGCAACAAGACGCTGAAGAAGTAATCGCCAATTTAATGTTCTCAATTCACATTGTTCACTCCTGAAAGCAGAAAGACTTCCTCAGACAACAAAGAATTCCAACAAAAACAGTCGACTGGCCCTGCCCAATGAGCAGTGCTATCAACGCCACGATTCACCGAGCACCTCACATGTATGTTGCAGTCCTTTTCATTTTCTGACAAATCAATTCTGCAGGCCAAGAGCTGTTAGCCTGGTATAAACCTTGATTACTGATACCGACAAACTGGATTAACGAGACACGTGAGCAAAAACTAGGACATTTAATGGAAAGCTTTTCAGTCCTGGAGCCTCGATCAACTTCAGAAGAGATAAATGTTACGTTTTTTTTAATATGTTCAATTCTTTGTTATCCTACTTCAGCTAAGGTATATTACCACACCCAGGTACCTACATACTAATAGGTGAACAGAGGCAGCAGGTGTAAGGAAACATGAGCAACGTTTCCACCCGTAATGGTGATCGAACCACGGACATTCAGTTTGAGAGCCCAGTGCGCTTCCAATAAAACCAAAGGACACTGCTACCTAGTCCTATACTGTTAAAGAGAAGCCCAGCGCCATGAATTAATTTCACAGCAGGAGTATACAGCATGTAGCGGATACGAGAGTATCTTTGTCGGGAAGACAAACAGACACCTTCAAACACATCCACTGGTGTGATAAAACCAACAACGGATGCCTAGTTCGTCGCAACTTTCATTCCCACATAACGGAAGCAGAATATCAGTTATACGAAGAGAACAACAATGACTGACTCAAGCATTTTGTAAACAGCAGTGATTCACCTCACCAGCGTTAACGAATAATCGTATGATTCACGATAAGTGAATCATACGATTCTAAGAGGAGTTTCTCTCAAAAACCTAATTAAATATATATCTGTTTTGTACTTATCTAGCAGCTCCTGTCTCCTGTTCTTTTCAATATCGTTTACACTAGCAGTGAGGCAGATAATAGGGTTATTCCCATTACCTGACATGATATTATCCAACCTGTTGATTTTGTCATCAACACTAGCTCATGAGAAACGCCCTCTAACGTTAGAGTCACCGACCACAAGGATATCCCTGCCTTTATTAGCAGAGGAGTTAGTGGTACCTTTATCATCATTAGTCCTGGAGAAGAGAAGAGATTTCCCGCCTCCAAATGCTTTTTAACTTTGCTCACTTTGATATTCCTTTCTTTACTGGAGACTATTACCCACTTGTAAGTGAGTCGATTCTGTTCCTCACTGCTGGTAACCAACCTTTCTTCACTAATTCCAACCACCTCAGATTCATTGCTACAGTTGTGATAAATGGTTTTGAAAACCGACAAGTTGAAGATTGAGATACTTATGTAACATATGGGAATCTTTATCACAAGAGTGATGGACTGAACACATCGATTCCAGGCTGAGGGACTGATTACCTCAAACTCCTCTTCTCCTAACCCATTTCTACTTTGTATTGAACTGATGAAGCCACTGTGTGGCGAATCGTTTCCTTAATAAAGATTCCCATATGTTACGTAAGTGTCTCAATCTTCAATTGCTATACTTATCAAGGCGAAATTTCAGTTTCTTATTTTCCTCCTTGAGAAGTAGAACCACCTCCTTCAACACCTTGAACTCAGACTCTAAGACGCTTCAGAAGCAAGCCACGGTGCAAAATAACTAGTTATGAATCAAATATTAAATATTCGTAGTTTTGGTGTCTAACCTTCCCTAGCATGACTTGACCTTATTCACCTTAATGTTACCTGATCTAATCTATTCTAATCAAGTTTAGTCTAGGCTAACCGAATCTAAGTTAGCTTAATCTAATCTAGCCCAATCCTTCATACTTAATCTAACATGACCTAATCAAACCTTCGTTGAATCTAACCTAATTTAACCTATCTTCATCTAATCCAGCCTACCTTTATTTAACCTATGTAACCTAACTTCATCTACACTTGCCTAATCAGTCCTAACCTGACTTAAATCTATCCTAAACGAGCCATACCTAACCAAACCTAACTATTCTTAACTAGCCTAACCTAACTAAACCTCAGTATCCTAACCTACCCATTCCTAACATATCTAAATATTTTATTTAATGTTTTGTGTTATTAAACGTTTTATTGAAATCAATAATATGAGTTTTCCTATTATCGATTTCTTTAAAATGTTTGGGAATAACATCGGGAGTGAAAATAGCTGGGAATTAAATTTAGTCGGTGTGATATTACGTGTTACATAACAGTGAGTCAAGTTACCAATCAACTCTGATATTCTTTGATCCATTATTTCCCCATTCCTGCTATCCTGCCTGATTGTGCAGCTTTTGTCCTAGTCTCTAGTGTGATTCTGAGAAAATGAAGACTTCCAATTTCAAAGTGTGCAGTCCAACTTCCTTTTCTCTCCTGTCTCACTTTTGTTCGACTGTCGAGGAACTCTAGTACGGATGAGACAGGATTGTTCGTCTCTGAAGCCATCCTGGCTGTAGTTCATCAACTCACTCCTTTCTATGTGCTCCACCACACTTCTCTTGATAATCTTTTCAGTAAGTTTATTATGCAGATCAGTGTTATTGGCCTGTAATCTGAATCTTCTTCTCTGCCCCCTCTTTTTGTGTGTATGTGTGTGTGTGTGTGTGTGTGTGTGTGTGTGTGTGTGTGTGTGTGTGTGTGTGTGTGTGTGTGTGTGTGTGTGTGTGTGTGTGTGTGTGTGTTACCTAACTGTGCTCACCTATTTGTGATTGCAGGGATCAAGTCACAGCTGATCACTAATAGGTCCACTCTCTCCCTACTCCATGAGATTTATTGTATCTCTTCTTGTCCTTCAGTTTCGTCAGGTTGATTTCTCTTAACCTCTTCTGGCAGGACATACTCCTTAGCTCCGGGACTAGTCTTGTTGCAAACCTTTGCACTTTCTCTAATTTCTTGACGTGTTTGACCAGGTGTGGGTTCCATACTAGTGCTGCGTCCTCTTATATGGGCCTGACGTACGCGGTGTACAACGTCTTGAGTGACTCCTTACTCAGATGTCGAAAGGCTTTTCTTATGTTTGCCAGGCAGTCATGTGCTGCAGCAGTTATTTGGGTGATGATCGCCTCAGGAGATATGCTCAGTATGATGCTCACTTCTTTGAAAATTTCCAATCTTCATAACTTTACACTTGGTGGGGTTAAACTCCAGGAGCCATTTGTCGGACCAGGCTTGCAGCCTGTCCAGATTCCCTTGTAGGCTTACCTCATCCTCTTCCGCTTGTATTCTCTTCATTAGTTTCACATCGTCTGCGAAGAAGGACACCTGACTCGATCCTTTCCTTCATGTCATTCACATATACAGGAAAGTGCACCGGACATAGGACTGACCCTTGTGCAACCAACTCGACACGTGCACCCATTCTGACATCTTGTCTCGTACCGACACGTTGTTCCCTTCTTGTCAGCTATTCCCAGATCCATTGCAGTACTTTCCCGCCTATTCGCACCTGCTCCTCTTCCTTTTCAACCAGTCTCTTTTGCGGTACTGTGTCTATAGCCTTCTTACAGTCCAAGAAGATGCAGTCTATCCATACCTCTCTCTCTCCTGTATTAAGTTACCTTGTCAAAGAACTCCAATAGGTTATTGATGAAGGATTTCCCTTACCTGAAGACGTTCTGGTAGTCATGTATGAGTCCATTCCTTTCTAGGTGTTCCACCACTCTTGTTCCTGATAATCTTCTCCATAAGTTTACATACAATACATACATACAATACATACAATACGGGACTACATTTGCTGTTTTCCACACTTCAGGCAGCTTCCTTGTTTCGATAGATTTATTGAAGACTGTTGTCAGTGGCACATACAGTGCATCTGCTCCCTCTCTCAGGACCCAAGGAGCGATTTTATCTGGACCCACCGACTTCTAGGTATCTAGTTCCCCTATCAGTTTCTTCACCTCACTGGCAAGTGGTACTGTGCACTTGCCAGTGCACCGTACCACCTCAGTTTTCTGGAAGCCTCTTTCTTTCTACTGTGAATACCTCCCTGAATCTCGAGCTGAGCTCTTCACATACTTCCTGGTCGTTCCCTGTGAGCTCCCCTTCTTCCTTCCTCAGCCTGATTACCTGGTATTTAACTGTTGTTTACCTTCTCAAGTGGCTGTATAACAGCTTTCGGTCACATCTGGCTTTTGATAAGTCATTCTCGTATTGACACTGGATTTCTGGGTTTTCCTGAGTCCTTTGCCTTTTATACTTTTTCCATAATCTAGCACATTTGGCTTTGGCCTCTCCAGACATCTTGGTAAAATATGGGCTCACACTGGTCTTTCCGTTGTTTCTGGTGTCTCTTGGTACGAACTTCTCCACTGCCTCCCTGCAGTTACCCACTGCACCTCATGTAGGAATTGCCTCATACTTGTGTTGTCCTATTTATGTATACAAACCATACCACGGGTTGGTTTTGAGCCCGCGGTCAGAGTGTCTCAACACTCCAGACCGTCGCGTTAGCCACTGGTCTGGAGTTCAAACAAACCATACCACGGGTGGGGTTCAAACCCCACCCGTGGTATGGTTTGTTTGCAATCGTGTCATTACGATTTCGTGATCCATTTATGTATGTTTAGCTTCTCCAGTCCTTCTACTGCCTCACTCTTCATTGTAAACTCTATTTTGTATGCGACTCTCAAGACTACGTGATAGCTAGTGAATAGCGGACTTTTGTGCAAGATATCCCTCTGTCTGAACTGTTCAAGGTGAATGTTAGTTCCATCCTTGCTAGTTCATCGTCTTCTCTCTCTCTGCTTGTGTCCCAAACATGGTGGTACATGAAGTTTTCAAGTACCGCCTCCAGCATCATGGCTCTCCACGTCTCTGGTCCCCCTTGTGGCTCTAATGTCTCCCAGTCTCCTGAAGGTTGAAATCCCCCATTATGAGTACTCTGCCCTGCTCAGATGGGCCCTTCTGGCAACCTCGGCTACTGTATCCACCATCACTCTGTTGCTCTCACCATATTCCTGTCTTGGCCTTCTGCTGTTTGGTGGTGGGTTGTATATCACTTCTCCCATCACTTTTGGGCCCTCAGTATGAAGTGTTCTTATTATGTAGTCATCTGCTACTCCTCTAACTAGTCCTCCCATCTCTTCAAAACTTCACTGTTTGTTGATAAGCAGTGCAGCTTCTCCTTCCCCTTTCTGCTCCCCTGTTTTTCCTTAGGATCCGATAAGCAGATGGGATGATCGTGTTTTCTATCACTTCCGTGAGCTTTATGATTGCTATGATGTCCGGGGATGCCTCTTATTTGTAATTCCATCTGCGTTGGTGCACCATATCATCAGCTTACTTACAAGAACTGTATTCTGGGGGGTGGGAGGGGTTGGTGTTGGCTGTGGGTGTGGCAGGCAGGTCTGGATATTATGGTAGTATGCTGGTGGGGTAGTATTAGCACTGGGGAATGGGGATTGTGGGTGTGGCTCTGCTCTTGTTATTGTGTTTGGTTGGTGTGAGGTGGTAGTGGTTGAGATGCTCTGGGTGGTTCTATGTACAGTTGTGTTTGCTGTTCCAATCGAGGCTGTGCTTCCCTGTCTCCTGGTACCTGCCCTGTTCCTCCCTGCCTCTTGCACATTCTTACTCTTTCATGCAGTTGTTTCCATTCTTTTTGTGTTCTGTCATAGTCAGGGTACATTCATTGGTATTTTTGGGAACCCTTTGTCAGGGAGTTTCCACTGCAGGATTATTGTTTCCTATCATTTCTGACTTGAATGTCAATATGAGCGGCTCTTTTCGATTACCACCCACTTCTCTGAAAATTTGTCAGTTGAGTTGTGTCGTCTCCTGTTACTACAAGGATTCTCTCAGTCTCTTTTACCTCCCCTGTCTTCTTTCATCATAGGTCTTCCCTTCTGCCTAATGGAGCCCATGAATAATGAGTGTCCTCTCCCCTTCCTCATACCATTTTGTTTCCCTCTGTATCTCTGAGTCTGACTTAGGTATCTCCCTGGTTATATTCATCATCTCCAGCCATCCCAGAGGCCTGGTGTCATTTCCCTGAGACTTCTTTGCTCTTTTCCCTCCTATTCCCTCACCTTCCACTGTTCATCCTTCACCCAGCTCCTTGCTCCTATTTGTCTCACCTCTATACTCTGCTTCAGCACTTCCAGTTTCTCCACCCATGACTCTGAAGCAAGAGCTCATAACTCCCACTTCCTGCTCTCTGTTGGTATCTTCTTGATAACCGTGTCACAGAACTCTCTTAGCCTTTTTTTCCCACTCCTATTACATTTTGCTCTTCATTCTTTCTGCCAATACTTCTTGTTAAGCCCAGCCATCCCCAGTACCCTCGTGTGTGTGTGCGCATGTGCATGTGTGTGTGTGTGTGTGTGTGTGTGTGTGTGCGTGTGTGTGTGTGTTTGTGTGTGTTTTTTGTGTGTGTGTATTCACCTGGTTGTGGTTGCAGGGATCGAATCATAGCTCCTGGCCCAGCCTCTTCACTGGCAGCTACTGGGTCACTCTCCCTGCACCATGAGCTTTATCATACCTCTGCTTAAGGCTATGAATGGATCCTGCCTCCACTACAATGCTTCCCAAACTATTCCACTTCCTGTCTACTCTGTGACTGAAGAAATACTTCCTAACATCCCTGTGATTCATCCGAGTCTTCAACTTCCAACTGTGTCCCCTTGTTCCTGTGCCCCATCACTGGAACATTCTGTCTCTGTCCATCTTGTTAATTCCTCTCAGTATTTTATATGTCGTTATCATGTCCTCCCTAGCTCGCCTGTCCTTCAGTGTCGTCAGGTCGATTTCCCTTAGCCTTTCCTCGTAGGACACACCGTTTAGCTCTGGGACTAGTCTTGCTGCAAACCTTTTCTAGTTTCTTTACGTGTTTGGCTAGGTGTGGGTTCCAAACTGGTGCCGCATACTCCAATATGGGCCTAACGTACACAGTGTATAGGGTCCTGAACGATTCCTTATAAAGATGGTGTAATGCTATTCTTAGGTTTGCAAGGCCTAACCCATATGCTGCAGCAGTTATTTGGTTGATGTGCATCTCAGGAGATGTGCCTGGTGTTATGCTCACCCCAAGATCTTTTTCCCTTGAGTGAGGTTTGTAGTCTCTGGCCCCCTAGGCTGTACTCCGTCTGCAGTCTTTTTTGCCCTTCCTCAATCTTCATGACTTTGCACTTGGTGGGGTTGAACTCCAGGAGAGAGTTGATTTACCTGGCCTGCAGCCTGTCCAGATCCGTTTGTAGTTCTGCCTGATCCTCGCCCGATTGAATTCTTCTCATCAACTTCACATCATCTGCAAAGAGGGACTCTTCAGAGTCTATTCCTTCAGTCATATTCGCAAATACCAGAAACAGCACCGGTCCTAGGACTGACCACTGTGGAACCCCACTCGTCACAGGCGCCCACTCCGACACCTCGAGACATACCATGACTCGCTGCTGTCTTCCTGACAGGTATTCCCTGATTCATTGTAATGTCTTCCTTGTTATCCCTGCCTGGTCCTCCAGTTTTTGCACTAATCTCTTGTGTGGAACTGTATCAAACGCCTTCTTACAGTCTAAGAAAATGCAATCTACCCACCCTTCTCTCACTTGTCTTACTGCTGTCACCCTCTCATAGAACTCCAGTAGGTTTGTGACACAGGATTTTCCGTCCCTGAAACCGTGTTGGCTGTTGGTGATAAGCTCAATCCTTTCTAGATGTTCCACCACTCTTCTCCTGATAATCTTCTCCATGACTTTGCATACTATACATGCCAGTGACACTGGTCTCTAGATTAGTGCTTCATGTCTGTCTCATTTTTCAAAAATTGGGACTACATTTGCTGTTTTCCATGCCTCAGGCGATCTCCCTGTTTCGATAGATATGTTAAATATTGTTGTTAGGGGTATACATAACGCCTCTGCTCACTCTCTCAGGACCCATGGCGAGATGTTATCCGGTTCCATCGCCTTTGAGGTATCTAGCTCACTCAGCAGCCTCTTCACTTCTTCCTCTGTTGTATGTACTGTGTCCAGCACTTGGTGATGTACCCCACCTCTCCGTCTTTCTGTAGTACTTTCTGTCTCCTCTGTGAACACTTTGAATCTTATGTTGAGTTCCTCATATATGGTCGTTTCTTGTGATCTCTCCTCCTTCCTTCCTTAGCCTGTGTGTGAGCTTGTGTGTGTGTGTGTGTGTGTGTGTGTGTGTGTGTGTGTGTGTGTGTGTGTGTGTGTGTGTGTGTGTGTGTGTGTGTGTGTGTGTTTGTGTGTGTTTGTGTGTGTTTGTGTGTGTGTAGAGGTGCGCGTGTGTAGGTGTGTGTGTGTGTAGGTTTGTGTGTGTGTAGGTGTGTGTACTCACCTAATTGTGGTTGCAGGGGTCGAGACTCAGCTCCTGGCCCCGCCTCTTCACCGACTGCTACTAGGTCCTCTCTCCCCCTGCTCCATAAGCTTTATCTTACCTCGTCTTAAAACTATGTATAGTTCCTGCCTCCACTACATCGCTTGCCAGACTATTCCACTTTCTAACTACTCTATGACTGAAGAAATACTTCCTAACATCCCTTTGACTCATCTGAGTCTTCAGCTTCCAATTGTGACCCCTTGTTTCTGTGTCCCATCTCTGGAACATCCTGTCTCTGTCCACCTTGTCTATTCCACGCAGTATTTCGTATGTCGGTATCATGTCTCCCCTGACCCTCCTGTCCTCCAGTGTTGTCAGACCGATTTCCCTTAACCTTTCTTCATAGGACATTCCCCTTGGCTCTGGAACTAGCCTTGTTGCAAACCTTCGCACTTTCTCTAATTTCTTGACGTGTTTGACCAGGTGTGGGTTCCAAACTGGTGCTTCGTACTCCAGTATGGTCCTGACGTACACAGTGTATAAAGTCTTGAACGATTCCTTACTAAGGTACCGGAACGCTATTCTCAGGTATGCCAAGTGCCCATATGCCGCAGCAGTTATCTGGTTAATGTGTGCTTCTGGCGATATACTCGGTATTATAGGTCTTTCTCCTTGAGTGAGGTTTGCAGCCTTTTGCAACCTAGCCTATACTCTGTCTGCAGTCTTCTTTGCCCTCCTCCGATCTTCATGACTTTGCATTTGGCGGGGTTAAATTTTAGGAGCCAGTTTCTGGACCACACATCCAGCCTGTCCAGGTTTTTTTGTAGACCTGTCTGGTCCGCGTCTGATTTAATTCTCCTCATTAACTTCACGTCATCTGCAAACAGGGACACTTCTGAGTCTATCCCTTCCGTCATGTCGTTCACATATACCAAGAATAGCACTGGTCCCAGGACTGACCCCTGTGGGACCCCGCTCGTCACTGGCGCCCACTGTGATACCTCATCATGGACCATGACTCGCTGTTGCCTCCCTGTTAGGTATTCTCTGCCCCATTGCAGTGCCCTTCCTCTTATACGTGCCTGTTCCTCTAGCTTCTGTACTAATCTCTTGTGAGGAACTGTGTCGAAGGCCTTCCTGCAATCCAAGAAAATGCAATCAACCCACCCCTCCCTCTCATTTCTTACTTCAGTTACCTTGTCGTAAAACTCTAGTAGGTTTGTGACACAGGATTTGCCTTCCATGAATCCGTGCTGGCTGTCGTTTATAATCTTGTTCCGCTCCAGGTGCTCCACCACTCTCCTCCTGATAATCTTTTCCAAGACTTTGCATACTATACATGTCAGTGACACTGGTCTATAATTTAGTGCTTCATTTCTGTCTCCCTTCTTAAAGATGGGGACTACATTTGCCTTCTTCCATACTTCAGGTAGTTGCCCAGTTTCAAGGGAAGTGTTGAAGATTTTGGTTAGTGACACACGTAGTGTCCCTGCTCCCTCTCTAAGGACCCACGGAGAGATGTTGTCCGGTCCCACCGCCTTTGAGGTATCAAGGTCACTTAGGAGCTTCTCCACCTCCTCCTCAGTTGTTTTGTCTTCCCATTGTCCCTTCAGCCTCCACTGTAAATACTTCCTGAAATCTCATGTTGAGCTCCTCACATACTTCCTGGTCCTTTCTTGTGAGCTCCCCACCATCTTTCCTCAGCCTGATTACCTGATCCTTGACTGTCTTCCTCCTGATGTGGCTGTAGAGTAGTTTTGGGTCAGACTTGACTTTCGATGCTATGTCATTTTCATACTGCCGCTGCGGCTCCCTTCTCATCTGTGCATACTCGTTTCTGGCTCGTCGACTAATCTCTTTATTCTCCTGAGTCCTTTGCCTTCTGTACTTTTTCCATTCTCTAGAGCACTTAGTTTTTGCCTCCCTGCACCTTCGGGTAAACCAAAGGCTCGTTCTGTCCTTCCCATTATTTCTGTTATCCCTGGGAACAAACCTTTCCTCTGCCTCCTTGCATTTTGTTGTTACAAAGTCCATCATTTCGTTTACTGATTTTCCTACCAATTCCTGTTCCCACTGAACCTCCTGCAGGAAGGTCCTCATTCCTGTGTAGTCCCCCCTTTTATAGTTTAGCTTTTCCCTTTCTACTCCTGTTACCCTCTCCACTTTTAGCTCCACGATGTATTCAAAGCTCATAACTACGTGATCACTAGCTCCAAGGGGCCTTTCATATGTGAGGTGCTCAATGTCTGAGCTACTCAGGGTGAACAATAGGTCCAGTCTTGCTGGTTCATCCTCCCCTCTCTCTCTGGTAGTATCCCTAACATGTTGGTGCATGGGATTTGCCAGCACCACATCCATCATCTTGGCTCTCCATGTTTTGGGACCCCCATGTGGCTCCAGGTTTTCCCAATCAATCTCCCTGTGATTGAAGTCGCCCATGACCAGTAACTTCGCTCTACTTTAGTGGGCCCTTCTTGCCACCTCAGCTAGATAGTCCACCATTGCTCTGTTGCATTCATCATATTCCTCTCTTGTCCTCCTGCAGTTATGTGGTGGGTTATACATAACTGCAATGACTACATTGTGTTCCCCTGACTGAACTGTACCTACTACGTAATCCCTTTCTCCAATCTCGTCCATACCTTCCATTTCTTGATAACCCCACCGGTTTTTTATTAGTAGTGCAACCCCTCCTACCCCCCTTCTCCTTCTATCCTTCCTCAGGATCTGATATCCGGGTGGGAAGATTGCATCTGTTATTATCCCAGTGAGTTTCGTTTCTGTAACCGCTACGATGTCTGGGGACAACTCCTTGATTCTTTCGTGCCACTCCTCACATTTATTCGTTATTACATCCGCGTTCGTGTACCAAACCTTCAACTTCTTTTCAATAACTCTGGTCTGGGGAGAGAGGTGGGTTAGGGGGAGCAGGGGCCTATAGGGGGTTGGTGTGGGGGTGGGGTTTGTGGTGCGGGGTGTGGGGGCAGAGGGCCTATGGGGGGTTTCAGTGGGGGGTGAGGGGGATGGGGGAAAAGGGCCTATGGGGGGTTACAAAGGGGGAGGGGGTTGTTGTGAAGGTGATGGGGATAGAGGGTACAGTGTGAGAGTTGCTGTGGGTTACTGTGAGGGTGAGGTTTTTGGTGAGGGGGATGGGGGGAGAGGGTACATTGTATGGATTACTGTGGGTTTCTGTGGGGGTGAGGTTTGAGCTGAGGGGGAGGTATGGGTTACTGAGGGTTACTGTGGGGGTGGGGTTTATGCAGAGGGGGATGTGTGGGTTACTGTGGGTTTCTGTGGGGGTGGGGTTTGTGCTGAGGGGGATGGGGGCAGAGGGTGCAGTGAGTGGGTTTTGGGTTAGGTCGTTTGGTTGCTTTGGGATTGCCATGGTTGTGTTCCTTCTGTGGGTGGTACTGGAGGTGGTTGTGTTTGTTCTTCCACGTGGGCCTGATTTCTCCTGCTCTCCACTTTTCCTTGCCTCCCATTCCTCCTTGGGACGTTGCACCCTCTCTTTCAGTGTCATCCTTTCTTGTGTTCTGTCTCGGTTGAGGTACACACTCCGGAACACCTGATTGTCCCTTAGGCGTGCTTTCTCCTGCAGCATCCGGTTTCGAGCTGACTCTGCCTTGAAAATCACTTTGACTGGACGCTTTTTTCCCCTCGCAAACCACCCAATTCTCTGAAAATTTGCCAGCTGAGTCATGTCGTCCCCTCCTATTGCTTTCATGATGCTTTCAATCGTTTTTTTCTCCTCCTGTTTCCTTGCCTTGTAAGTTTCTCCATCTACTTCTTGGAGCCCATAGACAAAAATGGCCCTCTCCCTTTCATCCTCTCACTATGCATCCTCTGATTCAAATTAGTTAATGCAATTGACTCATTGCTTCTTACTGTCTCTTCCCTATCTGGTGTCCCTCTCCTTATTTGTTCCTGGACATGGCAGTTGTCTGTTAGAGCCTCTGTGCATAGTTTAGCTCCTTCATTGACTTTAGTCCCCTCATTAGTTCTTGCTGTTCTCCCTGCCTTTTCCCGGGCCTCCCTTGGGTCCTATGGGGTCATCGCATACAGTACATCTCCTTTGTCCCCTACTGTTCCCTCATCGGTGACTGATGTAGTAGCTCTTGGTGTCATGGCTGTACTGTCCTTTGGTTCTTTAGGCTGTTTCAGACTCTTTAGTTCTTTTACTAAGCTCTGTATCTTAGCTTCAGCTGCTGTGATTTGTAATTCCCATTTCCTGATCTCCTCACCTATTTTCTCTTCTATTTTCTTGCTGATCACTTCCAGCCTCCTCCCCCACTCCTCTCTTCGTGTGAGCTCTGCCTCCCAGTCCTCTCTCCCAGGTCCACCACTCGCTTCATCCACCATTCCTCTGGTTCTCCGTCAATGTTTTTGGTGTCCCATGTTTTTTTTTTCACAGAAGGAAGAGCTTATGCCAAGGGTGCTGTGGAGGGGGTTGTTTGTTGTGGGGGAGGGGGTGTTTGTTGTGGGGGGAGGGGGGCATTTGTTGTGGGGAGAAGGGAGGAGGAGACAGGGAGGGGAAAAGGATAGTGAGCTGGAGGGGGGACAGCAGCAGAGGGAAGAGAAATGGGGGGGAAGACTAAGGGGGACAGGGGGAAGAGCAATGGGGGGGAATGGAGTAGAAGGAGTAGGGAGGATGAGAAGGAAGATGATGAGGGAGAGAAAGTGGGATAAAGAGACACAGGGAGTGTGGTTGAGTATGAGTTAGAGAGAGAGGGAGGAAGGGAGAGTCAGAGTGTGTGGAACATATGAGTTGCAGAAGATCGGCCTTTAGTGTGCTTGCAGGCCTCGGAGGCGAGGGGAAAGGGAGGAGGAGAAGGAAGAGGAGGTGAGGGGGGAGATGGAGGAGGTATAGGAGGAGGATGATAGAGAGGGACAGAGAGTGTGTTTGAGTGTGAGCTAGAGGGTTAGAGAAAGAGGAGGAGGATAGAGAGAGATAGTGGTTGAGTGTGAGTTAGAGAGAGAGGGAGAGAGATAGAGGGGGGAAGGGAGTGTTAGAATGTGTGGGGCGTGTGGGTTGGGTAGTGTTCTTGCAGGCCTAGGAGGCGAGGGGAGAGGGAGGGGGAGAATGGAGGGAAGGTGGAGGGAAGATGGAGGAGGTATAGGAGGAGGACCAAGAGGAGGAAGGGAGGGAAAGAGATAGGTAGGGGAGGTTGAGAGAGAGAGAGAGAGAGAGAGCTCTCGGGGGAGGTGGGGAGAAGATGGAGGAGGTATAGGAGGAGGAGCAGGAGGAAGGGAGGGAAAGAGAGTGGTAGAGGAGGTAGGTAGGGATGAAGGGAGGGGAGGTGGGGGGAAGATGGAGGAGGTATAGGAGGAGGAGGAGCAGGAGGAGGGAGGGAAAGAGAGGGGTAGGGGAGGTAGGTAGGGATGAAGGGAGGGGAGGTGGAGGGAAGATGGAGGAGGTATAGGAGGGGGAGGAGCAGGGGGAGGAATGGAGGGAAAGAGAGAGGGAGGGAGGGAATGGGAGAGGTAGGTAGGGAGGAAGGGAGGAGAGGTGGGGGGAAGATGGAGGTATAGCAGGAGGAGGAAAGGAGGGAAAGAGAGGGAGCCAGGGAGAGAGGGAGCCAGGGAAAGAGAGAGGGAGAGAGGGAGCCAGGGAAAGAGAATGGTAGGGGAAGTAGGTAGGAAGGGAAGGGAGGTGGAGAGAAGATGGAGGAAGTATAGGAGGAGGAGGAGGAGGAAGGGGGGTAAGAGAGAGGGAGGGAGGGAAATAGAGAGGTAGGGGAGGTACAGGGAGAGTGTGAACCGTGGGTATGTGTGGGTATGAGTGGGTTTATGAGACGGGTCCGTTATGGTAGGGTGTGTGCGCGTTTGTGCGTTACTATCCTGCCATGCCAGTCAAGCGAGGTGAGAGGGAGGAGGAGAGGGAGGGATAATCTCGCTGCCAGGCTTATGGGCCTATCCTAGACTCTCCACGTGCATGCTGCTATGTACCGAGAGAGCCTGTACCGGGAGCACCCTGCCTATGCCTTTGCACCTACTCGTGCATACCTGGATCTATACTTACTTAATGAGTAAACACCTGTGTACCTACTCGTGTATACCTGGAGCTATACTTACTTAATGAGTAAACACCTGTGCACCTACTCGTGTATACCTGGAGCTATACTTACTTAATGAGTAAACACCTGTGTACCTACTCGTGTATACCTGGATCTATACTTACTTAATGAGTAAACACCTGTGCACCTACTCGTGTATACCTGGAGCTATACTTACTTAATGAGTAAACACCTGTGTACCTACTCGTGTATACCTGGAGCTATACTTACTTAATGAGTAAACACCTGTGCACCTACTCGTGTATACCTGGAGCTGTACTTACTGAGTAAACACCTGTGCACCTATTTGTGTATACCTGGAGCTATACTTACTTGCTGAATAAACGCCTGTGTACCTACACGTGTATACCTGGAGTTATACTTAATGAATAAACAATGTTAGTGTTAATTGTCCAACCTTACTGCCTGCACGTGCACTACAGTGCCTCTGGTCCGCACCTTTGTTCCCCTTCCCCAGTTCTACTCCTCTGTCAGTGATTAGTGTCTTAAGTATGATATTCAGCTCTCCAGAGCTGCCTGCACTGCTTCACTCATGCACTGTAAGCTCTCCAGAGCTGCCTGCACTGCTTCACTCATGCACTGTAAGATGCTTCCCGTTCCGGCTCCTCTTCTATTTCTTCTTCACTGTATTCACTAACTCCTCTATCACTGTATACACTATACACTGGAGTCACTAACTCAACTACCCTTGTCTTTCATCTCCCTGGCTTGTGTGTGTGTGTGTGTGTGTGTGTGTGTGTGTGTGTGTAGGTGTGTGTAGGTGTGTGTAGGTGTGTATAGGTGTGTGTAGGTGTGTATAGGTGTGTATAGGTGTGTATAGGTGTGTGTAGGTGTGTGTATAGGTGTGTGTAGGTGTGTGTAGGTGTGTGTGTGTGTAGGTGTGTGTGTGTGTGTGTGTGTGTGTGTGTGTGTGTGTGTGTGTGTGTGTGTGTGTGTGTGTGTGTGTGTGTGTGTGTGGGTGTGTGTGTGTGTGTGTGTGTGTGTGTGTGTGTGCATGCTCACCTATTTGTGGTTGTAAAGGTGGAGTCTTACCTCCTGGCCCGGTCTCTCTCCCTGCTCCATGAGTTTCATCAGACCTCGTCTGATGAAACATTTCTTCAGTAAAGATTCATATATGTTGCATAAGTGTCTCAATCTTCATCCTTCTGACTCATCGGAGTCTTCATCTCTGGAACATCCTGTCTTCGTCTACCGTGCTTTACATGTCGTTATCATGTCTCCCCTAACCCTCCTGTCCTCCAGTTTCGTCAGGACAATTTCCCTTAACCTTTCTTCGTAGGACGTTCTCCTTAGCTCTGGGACTAGTCTTGCGGCAGTTTCTCTAATTTCTCGACATGCTTGACCAGACGTGGGTTCCAAACTGGTGCTGCATACTCTAATGTGGGTCTGATGAACACGATGTACAGTGTCTTGAACGATTCCTTACTGAGGAGCGTGCGTGTGTGTGTGTGTGTGTACTCACCTATTTGTACTTACCTATTTGTGGTTGCAGGGCCCCGCCTCTTCGATGATTGCTACTAGGTCCTCTCTCTCCCTGCCCCCATGAGCTTTATCAGATCTCGCCTTAAAACTGTGTATGGTTCCCGCCTCCACTACGTCACTTTCTAGGCTATTCCACGGCCTGACTACTCTATGACTGAAGAAATACTTCCTTACATCCCTTTGATTCATCTGAGTCTTCAACTTCCAATTGTGACCTCTTGTGTCTGTGTCCCCTCTCTGGAACATCCCGTCTTTGTCCACCTTGTCTATTCTGCGCAGTATTTTATATGTCGTTATCATATCTCCCCTGACCCTCCTGTCCTCCAGTTTCGTCAGGCCTATTTCCCTCAACCTTTCTTCGTAGGACAATCCCCGTAGCTCTGGGACTAGTCTTGTTGCAAACCTTTGCACTTTATCTAATTTCTTGACGTGCTTGACTAGGTGTGGATTCCAAACTAGTGCTGCATACTCCAGTATGGACCTGACGTAAATGGTATACAGAGTCTTGAACGAATCCTTACTGAGGTATCGGAACGCTATCCGTAGGTTTGCCATGCGCCCGTATGCTGCAGCAGTTATCTGATTGATGTGCGCCTCAGGAGATGTGCTCGGTGTTATACTCACCCCCAGATATTTTTCCTTGGGTGAGGTTTGCAGTCTTTGGCCATCTGAACTATATTGTGTCTGCGGTCTTCTATGCCCTTCCCCAATCTTCATGACTTTGCATTTGGCAGGGTTAAACTCAAGGAGCCAGTTGCTGGACCAGGCTTGTAGTCTGTCCAGGTCTCTTTGTAGTCCTGCCTGATCCTCATCCGATTTGATTCTTCTCATTAACTCCACATCATCTGCAAACAAGGACACTTCTGAGTCTATCCCTTCCGTTATGTCGTTCACATATACCAAGAACAGCCCAGGTCCTAGGACTGACCCCTGTGGAACCCCGCTTGTGTGTGTGTGTGTGTGTGTGTGTGTGTGTGTGTGTGTGTGTGTGTGTGTGTGTGTGTGTGTGTGTGTGTGTGTAAGTGTATGTGCTTGTAATTACATATTCATAACTACTAGAGCAGAAGTGGCCCATTGTGTCTAGTCTTCAGAAACTAGATCATGATGTAATTTAAAATCCCCAATGGTTTTACCACTAATTCCTGTTTTAATGCTTTCCACTATCGTTCCACTGTATTATCTAATATCCTCTCCACTTTTTTCTCAGTTTAAAACTTTGTCGTCTATTGATCTTTGCTGCAGGAATTAAAAACAGTTCTTTATCTTCTCTTCCAAACCGGTTCGGGAAGTTATTTTTGGTTATCATGTCTCCTTTGTTCCTGGTATCAGTCCAGGTGGATGGTATCCTGTCTGGTCCCAATAGCCCTTTCTTATCAGTATCTCGTACCAATTTCTTTATTTCCTCTTTGGAAATAAATGGTATAAAATACCGACATAATGGAAATATTAAAACATGAGCAGTATAATGTGATCCTTTGTTGACAACGTTTCACCCACACAGTGGACTTCATCAATTTTGTGACTTGATAAATTTAGCCCACTGTGTCGGCGAAACGTTGTCAATAAAGGATCATGTTATACTGCTTATGTGTTTATATTTCCACTTCCTCTGTAATTATTTCCATATCCTTTCATTCTGCTGTCTCATACCTGGTTGTTTTATATTCGGTTTACATCATACCTGGTTGTTTTATATTCGGTTTACATCATACCTGGTTGTTTTATATTGGGTTTACATCATACCTGGTTGTTTTATATTCGGTTTACATCATACCTGGTTGTTTTATATTGGGTTTACATCATACCTGGTTGTTTTATATTCGGTTTACATCATACCTGGTTGTTTTATATTCGGTTTACATCATACCTGGTTGTTTTATATTCGGTTTACATCATACCTGGTTCTTTTATATTCGGTTTACATCATACCTGATTGTTTTATATTCGGTTTACATCATACCTGGTTGTTTTATATTCGGTTTACATCATACCTGGTTGTTTTATATTCGGTTTACATCATACCTGGTTGTTTTATATTCGGTTTACATCATACCTGGTTGTTTTATATTCGGTTTACATCATACCTGGTTGTTTTATATTCGGTTTACATCATACCTTCCACGGAATTTCTCTTACTGTTTTAATGAATTAAAATTACATTTCTTATAATCTTATCGACTCTGTCATATTCCACTACATATGTTATTTCAAATAGAACTTGATCACTTTTTCTAAGTAGGTTTAAGTAATGTTGAAAATTTCCTCTCATGTTAAAGTAACTTTTAAATCTAATAATGGAGTGTTGCATTCTCGCATTATTGATTATTTTGACTTCATTTATATGCTGAATCATAAAAGAATGTCTTCATATTTAATTGCAATTCTAGCCTTATTGGACGTAAGTTAAACTCTCAGAGTACAATAACTTTTCCTTATCTCAGTCACATTTCATAAATAGTTCCCTAAAGATACTATGTAATCAATCAATTATGAAATCGAATGCTTCTCTTTCTCAAGTATTAATAAATTGTGTTACAATACATATACTATTAATAGTTTCTCATCTTTATTTTGGGATTTATCCCTAAAAATTTCAATTTTTTTTAGTAATCTGGATTTCGCTTTCCGTAACTTATAGAGTCTTTTACTAATATTTCCACTATGTATTTCTTTCCTATTCTGTCTCTTCTGCACACCGAGTAATTTCTGTGATATACAAACATATCTGAAATACGCTTCTTCAGTTTGGTTTCAGTTAGACCAACTAAATCATGTTTCTTTTCGTTTATAATATCCTCAAGTTCTTATATTTTTACTATTATTCCAGCTATATTAGTGTTGCCCTTTTTCCTATTTGCTACGATATGATTTTCATGTATCCTGTGTTTTTTTTTTCTGAAAAACCGTATTATGAGCTTGTACCGTCTTTTTAATCTCTAAATAAAATTTCATTTTTTCCCCTCACTTCTATCCTCATTCAGCTTCCTGACATTTTTTTTTTAAATCTTTTAATTACACTTTACTCTCCTTTGAAAGATTTTGCTTAATTTGTATAACCTTGTAACTCTCCAATTGCGAATATTTTCAGTGGTCTATTCTTGTCTTTAATTTCCTTCTCAATATGAACCATATTTTTACCCAATTCCAGATCTATCCCTTTCTCTTCCTCATTGTCTCAGCTTTAATGTTTTCCGTATTTGTTGTAAATAAGTCAAAATTTCGATCTCATTCTATTAAGCTGCATTTTCCATTAAGTTGCATAATCCTTCTTGGGCTAAATGAATATGTTCACTTACTGTGTAGTCATTCTGTCCAGCTATCCATTAGTTTCCTTGTCTACAGGTGTACAAGCATAGCAGTGCTGAAATCGTGTACCTTCTACCATTTTGTCTACAAACGCACCACTCTAATGTTTAATCGTAATCCAGAAAATGTTCCATCAATAATTTCATTCAGTTTGTTAGGACACCACTCATAAAAAAAACTCTACTTCTTGCAGTACCAACTAGACACAGTGCTTTTTTTACCCCCTGGATATGGTGAGTAACGTCTATCTTCCTTGGCGTCATGAGTGAGTGGGTGAGTGAGTGAGTGAGTGGTTGGGTGAGGTGTGTTGGGTTGGGGGCTTGGGCGTGTCTCTTGCTTTCCACTGATCAATACTAGTCATCCGAAGGGTCCATCTCCCAGGTGATACTTGACCACCCGCTCTCGCTCACACGGTTGTGTAAATTACCTTGAACGTTATGCTAGTTACATACCAGTTATCTTAATTAAATATTAAACTTATTTTACTCAAAGTAAATAAACAATGTGCATATATATTGTTTATTATTAATTTACTGTAAACTTATCTAAAATAGTATATTTAGCTGGATTAGGCTAAATTAAACTGAGCTTGTTATAATGAGTTAAGTAAGTTTTCTAAGGTACTTTTGGTACAAAATTATTAATTTTTACGTTAACATAAATGAAAATAATATATCTTTAAATGTATAAGAGAAAATTTTAGAAAGGACTAAATTTTAAATGACTTCATGCTAATTTACCGATTTTACTTATCCGGCACGACACACATACACACACACACACACACACACACACACACACACACACACACACACACACACACACACACACACACACACACACACACACACACACTCATCCACTGATACTGGACAATTACCTGAGGTATGGAAGATGGCAAATGTAGTCCCAATTTTTAAAAAAAGAGACAGACATGAGGCATTAAACTACAGACCTGTGTCATTAGCGTATATAGTATGAAAAGTCATGGAGAAGATCATCAGGAGGAGAGTGGTGAAGCACTTCGAAAGAAACAAACGTATAAACGACAACCAGAACGGTTTCAAGGAAGGATAATCCTGTGTCACAAACCTACTGGAGTCTAATGACAAGGTGACAGAAGTAAGACAAGAGAGAGAGGGGTGGATAGACTGCTTTTTCTTGGACTGCAAGAAGACCTTCGACACAGTTCCTCACAAGAGGTTACTGCAAAAGCTAGAGGATCAGGCACACATAACAGGAAAGGCACTGCAATGGATCAGAGAATATCTGACAGGAAAACAACAACGATTCATGGTACGTGACGAGGTGTCAGAGCGGGCGACTGTGACAAGCGGGGTTCCACAGGGGTCAGTCCTAGGACCTGTGCTGTTTTTGAAATATGTGAATGACATAACGGAAGGGGTAGACTCAGAAGTGTTCTTGTTCGCAGTTGATGTGAAATTAATGAGGAGAATCAAATCGGTCGAGGATCAGGCAGGACTACAAAGAGACCTGGACAGGATAAAAGCCTGGCCCAGCAACTGTCTACTTGAATTTAACCCTGCCAAATGCAAAATCTAGGTGGCCAAAGACTGCAAACTTCACTCAAGAAAAAAGATCTTGGGGTGAGTATAAGGATAGCGTTCCGATACCACAGTAATGAATCGTTCAAGACTCTGTATACCATATACGTCAGGCCCATATTGGGGTATGCAGCACCAGTTTGGAATCCACATCTGGTCAAGCACGTCAAGAAATTAGAGAAAGTGCAAAGGTTTGCGACAAGACTAGTCTCAGAGCTAAGGTGATTGTCCTACGAAACGTTAAGGGAAATTGGCCTGATGACACTGGAGGACAGGAGGGTCAGGGAAGACACAATAACGACAAATAAAATACGTCGCGGAATAGATAAAGTGGACAAAGACAGGATGTTCCAGAGATGGGACACAGAAACAAGGGGTCACAATTGGAAGCTGAAGACTCAGATGAGTCAAAGGGATGTTAAGAAGTATTTCTTCAGACAGAGTTGTCAGGCAGTGGAATAGCCTAGAAAGTGATGTAGTGGAGGCGGGAACCATACGTAGTTTTAAGACGACGTTTGATAAAGCTCATGGAGTAGGGAGAGAGAGGACCCAGTAGCAGTGAAGAGGCGGGGCCAGGAGATATGAACCAACCCCTGCAATCACAAATAGGTGAGTACAAATAGGCGAGTACACACATACACACGCACACACACATATATGCACAAGAAATGACAGTGAAGTATGTGAGGAACTCAACAAGAGATTCAAAGAAGTGTTCACAGAGGAGACAGAAGGGGCTCCAGAAAGACGGAGAGGTGGGGCACACCACCAAGTGCTGGACACAGTACACACAACCGAGGAAGAAGTGAAGAGGCTTCTGAGTGAGCTAGATACCTCAAAAGCAATGGGGCCGGATAACATCTTTCCATGGGTCCTGAGAGAGGGAGCAGAGGCGCTTTGTGTGCCCCTAACAACAATATTCAATAAATCTATCGAAACAGGGAGATTGCCTGAGGCATGGAAGACAGCAAATGTAGTCCCAATCTTTAAAAAAGGAGACAGACATGAAGCACTAAACTACAGACCAGTGTCACTGACATGTATAGTATGCAAAGTCATGGAGAAGATTATCAGAAGAGTGGTGGAACACATAGAAAGGAATTATCTCATCAACAGAAGCCAACATGGTTTCAGGGACGGGAAATCCTGTGTCACAATCCTACTGGAGTTCTATGACATGGTGACAGCAGTAAGACAAGAGAGAGAGGGGTGGGTGGATTGCATTTTCTTGGACTGCAAGAAGGCTTTTGACACAGTTCCACACAAGAGATTAGTGCAAAAACTGGAGGACCAAGCAGGGATAACAGGGAAGGCACTACAATGGATCAGGGAATACTTGTCAGGAAGACAGCAGCGAGTCATGGTACGTGGCGAGGTGTCAGAGTGGGCATCTGTGACCAGCGGGGTCCCACAGGGGTCAGTCCTAGGACCAGTGCTGTTTCTGGTATTTGTGAACGACATGACGGAAGGAATAGACTCCGAAGTGTCCCTGTTTGCAGATGACGTGAAGTTCCTGAGAAGAATTCTTTCGATCGAAGACCAGGCAGAACTACAAAGGGATCTGGACAGGCTGCAGACCTGGTCCAGCAATTGGCTCCTGGAGTTCAACCCTACCAAGTTGTTAAATTAGACACATGTGCAACTCTTGGGTATATTTATTGAGGAAACGTTTCGCCACACAGTAGCTTCATCAGTCCATACAAAGGATAAACTTGAAGAACAGGAGGAAAATGAGGTAATCAGACCCTCAGCCTTGAATCGATGTGGTCAGTACATCAATCTTGAATAGAATACGGCATAGGAGCAGAGAAGCAGCTTATAAACCGTATGGCAGGAGAGGTGCAGCAGTCGTAGGTGGTGTCACATTTGTCCAATGTGGAAGTAGGTCGTGCCCAAGGGTTAGGCAAGCGAAGAATTCCCAAATATTAAGATCCCAAGAAGTTACAGTGTCTGACAGGATTGTAGATGAATGGTTCAAAGAACCGACATGTTGTTAAATTAGACACATGTGCAACTCTTGGGTATCTTTATTGAGGAAACGTTTCGCCACACAGTGGCTTCATCAGTCCATACAAAGGATAAACTTGAAGAACAGGAGGAGAATGAGGTAATCAGTCCCTCAGCCTTGAGTCGATGTGGTCAATCCATCAATCTTGAATAGAATACGGCATAGGAACGGAGAAGCAGCTTATAAACCGTATGGCAGGAGATGGAGATGAATGGTTCTTTGAACCAATCATCTACAATCCTGTCAGACACTTTGTCAGAGGTAAGAGGTATGTCCTACGAGGAGAGGTTAAGA
>NW_027195360.1:117500-127500 GCF_038502225.1 Cherax quadricarinatus
GTGGACAGACAGAGGATGTTCCAGAGAGGGGACACAGAAACAAGGGGTCACAATCGGAAGTTGAAGACCCAGATAAGTCTAAGGGATGTTTGGAAGCATTTCTTCAGTCATAGAATAGTCAGGAAGTGGAAGAGCCTAGAAAGTGAGGTAGTGGAGGCAGGAACCATACATAGCTTTAAGATGAGGTATGATAAAACTCATGGAGCAGGGAGAGAGAGGACCTAGTAGCACTCAGTGAAGAGGCAGGGCCAGCAGCTGAGTCTCGACCTCTTCAACCACAAATATATGAATCCAAATATGTGAGTAAAGAGGCGAGTACACAGACACACACATACCACCGACAAGTGCCTTTGGCAACTATTAACTAGCACAAGAGGCTATGTGATGAGTAATGAAATTGTCGTTCTTGTTCCCCTTTGTTGGGCAAGAACGACAATTATCATTTCTGAAAGCATGTTTCTGTGCATCTAGGTTCCCATTCTCTATTTCTGACCAATCACAAGCCTTCCCTGAGTTGCTCCAGCTAAGTGGTGATGGCGTCTGCTCGCTTCCCATTGGTCGAGAAACCAAAATGTAAACAATTCTAGCTTGGCGTTGCTGAGAGACGTTTTTTTCATCGAGTGACAGTCATATACCCTTGGATTTTACCCTCTACAATGTCGGTAAATAATTCTTTTCGCTTAAATTAGGCTTAAAGATATTCCTAACATTAAGTAAAATACCAATAAATCACGTTAATTCCCAAGACCTAGAATATTAAGGTTATCCACTCACTTGTGTTTCTAGTGCATAAATGAATAGTTTAGGCATATTTTGATATATAAAGTCTTTGTGAAGCATAATACGAGTGCACAAAAACGACCGAAAAATATCATTCTTGCCCCTTTAGGCCTCATTTAAAATTTCAGTAAATAAATATTTATAAAAAAAATTGCAATGCACATATGAATTCTGTAGTGGTGTGGGTGTGTACAGAACGTTTTTGTCCTTTCAGATCAATGAGAAATTGTTTTATGGCGAGTCCTCCAAAGTCCAGATATCTCTGCATTTTGAAGGAAAGTGACTCAGATCCAGAGCCAGATGATCTGGAATTCCTTGACAGTGGTGATGAGTATTTGCCATCGGATGCAGAGGTGTCAAGTGATGATGAGGAGGAAGGTAGACCACCCAAAAGGCCAAAATTGGACAAGAACAAAAAGGTATTGCGATCGAGGAGTACCCTGATGAAGATCTTCACGATGAGCCTGCTTCTCAAGCTCACACCTACTGGGACAAAGTTGACATCCACAATGACCCTTTGCCTGTATACGAACATGAAAAGCCTCTTGCAGTTAGGTGTGCATGTGACTATTTTAGCGAGCTTTTTACTAAAGACAAGATAGACCAAATCTCATTTCAAACTAATTTGTATGCCATGCAAAAAACATACATAGTACTTTTCGAACAGATTATGAAGAAATCACGAGGTTCACAGGTATTCTGTTGTATATGGGTATCATTTCACACCCGTGCATTCAGAACTATTGGGCAACTTGAACTAAGGCACCCCAGGTTACAGAAGTCATAGGAACTAAGAGGTTTAGGTTGCTTAGGCATACAATTCATTTCAGTGATAACACACAAAAGAAGGATAACGACAGATTCCACAAAATAAGGCCTCTTTACACTGCACTAACTAATGCTTGCTTGAGTGAACATCAAAATGGTATAAAATACCGACAGGTTGTTACGTAAGACATATATGCAACAGTTAGGTATCTTTATTTCGAAACGTTTCGCCTACACAGTAGGTTTCTTCAGTCGAGTACAGAAAAGTTGATAGAAGCAGAAGAGACGTGAAGACGATGTAATCAGTCCATCACCCTTGAAGTTTTGAGGTGGTCAGTCCCTCAGTCTGGAGAAGAGTCTTGTTCCATAGTCTATGGTCTATGGAAATAAAGATACCTAACTGTTGCATATGTGCCTTACCTAACAACATAATGCTTGCTTGAAAGTTCCAGCTACACATAAGTAGTCTGTTGATAAAGTTATGGTTGATTTCAAGGGTAAAACCGCTGGAAACCTAAGGCAGTACATCAAAACCAAACCAGACAAGTGGGGTGTCAAGCTATTTTGTCCTGCAAGTGAAGATGGGATAATACACTTACGTATAAAGGCAAAATAACTTTTGACAACCATCCTATAAAGCTGCCACATGAAGAAACTAAACTACCAATAAGTTCAAAGATTGTTCTGGTACTTGCAACAACTCTCAACCAAAGAAATACATCAGCAATCTATGCTGACAATTTTTTTTCAAAGCTACCTTTGCTCCAGTTGCTAAGAGAAAAGTATAACTGCAGATACACTGGAACAGTACGTGAAAATAGATGTGGTAAGCCTGAACTGATGCCTGTCAAACAAATGGAAAAGAACGTAGTGCCCAGGGGCTCTTTTGACTTCAAAACCAATGATGGTATCCTTGTTGTAAGATGGAAGGAGAACAAAGCTGTGACTTTAGTGACAAATGATGTTGGGGTTAATCCTGTCACTTTTATTGACAGATATAACAAGGCTACAAAGACCAAAATCCGGTTCCAGTGCCCTGCAGTCATCAAGAACTATAATGCACACATGGGAGATACTGACGAAAGTAACATGTTGGTGCATCTGTACAAAACACCTATGAAATCTAAACGTTGGTACATGTGGCTGTTTGCCTATGTTCTTGATCTTTCAGTTGTGAATGCATGGCTTCTTTACTGCCGT
Organism: Cherax quadricarinatus; assembly: GCF_038502225.1. Classification (NCBI taxonomy): domain Eukaryota; kingdom Metazoa; phylum Arthropoda; class Malacostraca; order Decapoda; family Parastacidae; genus Cherax; species Cherax quadricarinatus. Next base: position 120,249 of record NW_027195360.1, read on the forward strand.
GATTATCGGTTACTAAAAGCCAAGTGCATGTCACTGAAGCTATTCAGGCTTGACATCTCTATCACTGCAAGATCCAACTGACAAAAGTTTAGACGCAGCAACATAAGAACAAGTCCAAGAGCTTCACCAAATAATTCCAATGGTGACAGTAATGATTTGTCAACCTTGCAATTGCCATCTGCAGTGCAGTACCAATGTGCAGAAAGGCCAGATGACAGTGTGAGGTTGGATAAACAACTAGGAAACTGGCCAGTGCCAGGCAAGCTACTTACATGCAAGTTTTGCAGCAAACACAAACATGTCACATCCTCATTTTCCTGTGCCATATGCTAAGTAAATCTATGCATCAAGAAGGATAGAAATTGCTTCTTAAAGTTTCAGTGCACAAATTAGCGATCTAGAATCTGTGTTCTTTCTCAGGAAACTCAGGAATACAGGAATTAAATTTTTTATCCCTTTGCAATGTGTCTGTGTTGCTACTTGGTTCATTTTTGTATTTTTTTATTACTTACAAAATGTTTGAAAACAAGTTCAATTTATGTTTTTGATATCGTCTTTTTTGTATAATAAATTAAAAAAAAATAGTTATTTGCTGTTTTATTAACAATTGCAACTATGCAACATTTAAAAATTGTTGACCCTTTGATGGTACGACCGAGTTTTGTCGGTGTTCGCATATTTGCAATTGATCGAAAATAAACTTTCACATATTTATTTATATGGGCTCATTTACCTTACATTAACACACTGTCCACTCATGGGAAATACAATTCAAATTTCGCAATTTTTCGAGCCTTGGCCCCCAAAGGGTTTTAATTAACCCTTTGGGTTAATACAACTTATGCAATAAGCATTACTTCATTTATAATTCACATATTTTGATACAAATGATTTTACCAGTTAAATTTCCTGAATCTATTATAATATTAACCTTGCATGTTCATCTTGATGTTAACTCTTTGTGGTTAACTCCTTTATTACATTTGGTTGTCATTGTGGTTTTTAGTGTTGGAATAAACATTGGTAATTGATATCGCTTCGTTGGTTTAAAAGAAACGTTAACAAACATCTGGACATATTAGAAAACGTTCCGGTCCTGGTCAAGAGTCAAGTAACGAAACCTTTTCAAATAACTGTGTCGAAGGCTTTTGACAGGCTCACAATATACTCCTCACCCAGGACAATGCCTCCCACCACAATATCCCACGGTATTCATTCACCCATGCAATAATCTTCCACTACCCATAACACAGCAACCCAACACCTCAACCAAGTGTCGGGTACGGCGGCTGAGAGGAATCACATTTTGGTCCTGGGACTGAATCTTTCCTGAGAGGCAACTTCAGCCCCTCGGGAGGGTCGTAAGGGCCCCTGAAGATTCACTGACCTCCACCTAAATAAGGAAGATTGTAGAACCTTGGTACCGGGAACCTACATCAGGAAATGCATATTGGTGTGGTGCATGGTAGCGTGATGCATGATAGTGTGATGCATGATGGTGTGATGCATGGTGGTGTGATATATGTTGTGATGCGTGGTGGTGTGGGGCATTGCGGTGTGATGCATGGTGGTGTGGTGCATGGTAGTGTGATACATGGCGGTGTGGTGCATAGTGGTGTGGTACATGATAGTGTGATAGTTGGTGGTGTGATAAATGGTGGTGTGTTACATAGTGGTGTGGTGCATGATATCATGATGCATGGTAGTGCTATACATGGTAGTGTGATGCATGGTGGTGTGGTGCATGGTAGTGTCAAAATGGTGTTGTGTGTGTGTGCATGGTGGTGTGGTGCATAGTGGTGTGGTACATGATAGTGTGATACATATTGGTGTGATGCATGGTGGTGTGGTGCATAGTAGTGTGGTGTATTATAGTGTGATACATGGTGGTGTGATGCATGGTGGTGTGGTGCATGGTAGTGGGATACATGGTAGTGTGATACATGGTGGTGTGATACATAGTGGTGTGATGCATGTTGGTGGGGTGCATTGCGTGATGATTGTGGTGTACGGTGCTGTTGTGCATTGTGTAATGCATGGTAGTGTGGTGCATGATGGTATGGTGCACAGTGGTGTGATGCATGATGATGTCGTGTATGGTTGCGTGGTGCTTATTGGTGTTGTGCCTGGTGATGTGTTAAATTATATGGTGCATAATGAAATGGTAGGTGACTTTGTGGTATTTGTGTTGTGGTGGTGATATGTTGTGACATGGTGTTACAAAATAATATGGTGCATATTGATGTTTTGTGTGGTGGTATGATGTCTGATGGTGTGGTGGTGGAGTGATTTTGAGCCTCATGTTGTGTTGTATGGCTGTGTGGTGTGGTGTGAGCGTGTTTGCTACATGATGGTATGATGTATGGTAGCATGGTGCATAGAAGCAGAGCACGTGGTCATGTGGTGCGTACTGGTGTAGTGCATGGACACAAGCTGCGTGGATGTGCAGTACTTGGGGCGGGCAGACATGGAGGCGTGCAGATATGGGGGCGTGCAGAAATGGGGGCGTGCAGATACGAGGGCGTACAAACGCGTGACCGTTGTAGTGAAGTCACACTCTTTATCAATTTACGAAGTTATACCTTCACTTAGGTTCTCACCTGAGAGAAAGTGACATACTTATGGTGCCTAATTCTTACAAGTCCTGAAAGCTGCTTCAGTTCTTGTAACATTAGTCTCTAAACGATATGATATTAATCCTTTATTATTTTTAATTTAAATATATTTAAATTCGAGCAAAGGCCCATATAGTACTAAAGGCTTTTGTCTACGTTAATTCTGTTAATAATAAAAAATAAACAACAATTAAAGAATTAATGAAATTTAAACAATAAGATTTGCTAGAAGATACGAATTATTATTATTATTATTATTATTATTATTATATTATTATTATTATTATTATTATTATTCACTGAAAGCTCTAAACCCAGGTGGGTCATCCAGTAACAAGATAAGCATTAAAATTTTTTTTGCCTAAAATATATATATATATATATATATATATATATATATATATATATATATATATATATATATATATATATATATATATATATATATATATATATATATATATAATATATTATATATGTATTTATTTTATATATATATATTTATTTATTTTCCTGGCTATATACTGATATTAATGGTCATTGTTATAAACGACTGAACCTTCTTTATCGTAGATCAGATCCTCTATGCTCTATCATATTCTTATACAAATTGGTCTAAGAAAAGTGATTAAAATGCATTCTATCATTATTCATGGTCTGGATGGTGACATTTAAGTTATAATAATTTCAGGTATGACTATGTCTTGGATTATGTTCTTCAGGGTTGGTTTATGTTATATCTAATATTTTGTATCTATCATTATGGCCTATTATCAAATATACAAGCATGGTACCAATGGTAGAGTGTGTAGACTTGTTTGGGTGTTGTAGGTGATCAAGAAACAAGACGTCATTTGCCCTTTCTGAAAGGGTGAAATGGCTGAAAACGCTGAAGGGTGCCTATACCCCTCCTTTCTGGAAAAAATTTCTCCACAGGTGCTCTAGAATCGCTTATAGATTGGTCAGGACCACCAGCCTGGTCAGTCGGGTTTCGGACACCAGCCAACTCAATTGGGTAAGAAACACCTGTTGATCAGCTGTGTGCTCATCCACGGGTCTTCGTTAGGATCGTCACAGTGGGATGTCAGGGGGTCTTCCTGCTGGGTGTGACGACGGCAATGTTTTCTCCACTACACAGCTGACCTAACTTAGTCTCATCACACTTCACACACTGGCGTGAAAGTTAAGGACTTAGTAATGTTTTCACGTCAGAGTCTCACGTGCCTCTAACCTCTGAGATGCCAGGTACAGGCTTGTTAGACTCTCTTGTTTCCTCTACAGGCTAGTGTTAGACTCTTGATTATAATAATAATAATCTTGTTTCCTCTTGACTGTACCTCAGTTTTTATCATATTGTTGTTACGTGTGGACAGTGTCACATACTTTTCATAATGAAGTTAATCAATTCTATTTGGAATGTGATTAGTTCTACATTAATTTAAGGTTGGTGATTTGGGAGCTGTATGAAAATCTCACATTAAACTTCAGATGGACATTGGAAACTGTATAAAACCTCAAATTATGTAACATGGTAACACTGGACTATATTTTTAAATCTGCAGTTATAAAAAGAATTCACTCATCAACCCTAATTTTATAGTCAATGATATTACACCGATTTTAGGGTAAGTTGGTGATGTTGATTCCAAATACATCATCGGTTTTACTTCATTGGCTCTAGTTTCTGATACAGTTTGTATCCCACTGCAAAACATACAAGATGTAAAAAAATATATATTGAAATCGCATTGAAATTAACTTTTAGATCACTCAAAAGTCGAATCATATACAAACTGGCGCTTCATTCTATATAATAATAAGAATACCACTATTTACTGCATATGTAAACGTTGTTTGTACTATATCCTTTTGTGTTCGTCACCAGCACAGTTTTGTTGAGTGAGTAATTGGAAGAGATGCATGTTGATTACCATTATGCAATAAGATACATTTCAAGCTTTTAATGGAGCTGTCTATAAACAGCTGCCCATCTCCTGGTTGATATTCAAGACCCATTCAAAAAAGTCCAGAGATGTTATTGCAGTATACATGATCTTCATCTTAGCTGAAGTAAGGCAGGAGTTCAACCTCTTATGTCCGATAAGCCGTTATTTTAACTTCTTCTGGTAGATAGTTATTTGCTTTGACAAACTGAGGATACATATCAGATCACTGAGTTCTTCTTGGGAGAACTTCTGGGGTATTGAAATGCATACTTCATATTCGGTTCCACTACTTTCACCTGTGTTATATCCTAAACACTGAGTTTTTTCAACATCTGAAACAGACGGTCAGGCAGTGTTGTAAACACTGGTATGGGAAAGGTCTTCGCTGTGTGACACAACTCTTTTTGCTGACTCCAAATCAGGATATTCCCACTTGACTTTCTTGTATCGATTAAAACCTTTCACATTCCCCATACAGAAATAACAATCCTCCTGGTGGTTCTTTGGTTCTCTCCACACCATAGGCACACAGAAGTTCAAATTTTTCCTTTCCCTATTTTTCTACACATATTTTGCAGACCATGTAGGGAGCCCAAGACTTGTTATGTTCTCCAGGCTCCACCCAAAATAAGAAAAATACTATTTTTATTAAAAATGTGTATTTTTTTCGTTGCTTTTGCAAAGAATATCCTCCACAAATGTAGCAAAATTCTTCGGGATTGTTTAAGCAGACTCTTCGTGAAGAATTCATGTTTATATAGCAAAAATATTACAAAATAAAGGTTACAATATTGTCACATGGTCGTTGTTGATACAACTATGCGTTAAATATTAAATCACTTAAAAATATAATTCTAATCTTAATAAAAACTATCTGTACATACAAGTTGTCACTACACATACACGCGTTATGGCTAAATTTCCTGTTAACTGAGGGTAGGTATGCAATATCTCACAAGCTAGAGCCAATTTGAAAAATCTACTGACATTTTCGAATTCAGTAACCCCAAAATACCCTAAATATCTTCAAATATCTTTGGCAACGATATTTTGTTGACCAGTGATAATCTTTATCTCTAAAGTAATTGTTAATTTCCTTAATTTAATATCCCCTAGGATTTTGTTTCATGTGAGTAAGACTTAAAATTCTTTGCTTCTTTGAACCTGAGGAAATATTTGAATCAGTACTGAAATACATCGAATTACTATAATTACTTTTCATATATTTTTGAATAATGCAAATAACTTCAATGAATTCTGATGCTTTCTGAAACCTGAGAAATACTAAACATGGAAGTTATTAAGAAGTAACTACTGCCGGCTATAATACAAATACTGAGCTAATGCTTTATTTATTGTTTTGTTGAACTCGAAAAACAGGCTTTTATTAGGCTCGAAGTCTAACTTCTGGTCTGGTGAGAAGCCGACTTTAACTGTCATTTATATTGATCTAAGTGAGCAGGCAACCAGACTGGAAAAAAATGGAGGTGTGTCTCACGGAGGCCGAAGCATATTTGCCTGCTATCGGTATTAGGTGTTACGCACCTAATACCGACAACAGGCAGGTATGCTGCACAGTAATTTTGCATGATTATAAATATAATTAACATTCAATTAATAAAATAATAAAATACATGTGCAGAAAAATGTTGCAGCTATAAGACGCAATATGTAGGGTTCCGGTTACGTTTAATAGACTAAAATTAAATTATTTCGACGTAGTTCAACTACGGTAATGACCAAGAAGCTTTTCTCACAAAAATACATGGCTTCCCACAGGGTAAAAGATAAATCATACTGAACTATGCTTTAGCTTACAAAAACAATGTATGGATGAATCCAAGTCGTATGAAATTACCACTGATATATCAGTGAGGTGTGGTCTTACAGTGCGTACAGGCCTGGTGGAGTGAAAACATGGGTTGTAGCGTCATGGCGTTGTAGTGCAGGTAGTGATGGTGTGGCATTGAAGGGCTTGGTGGTGTGGTGGTGCAGGACGTGAGGACGTTATGCGTAGTGGTGCAGGGCGTTGTACTACAGGGAATAGGGACGTGATAGCGTGATGTACTGCTTTAGGTCGTGCTGGTACAGGGAGTGAAGGCATGGTTACACAGGTGTAGTGTTACGATGCTTTGAGGCGTAGTGGTTGTATACTGATGTGATTATCAGGGCGCAATGGTGTACGATGTAATGGTGTGATGGTGGAAGATGTGAAAGCATTTTAGAGTGGTGGTGCAGGGTGTGGAAACGTGGTGATATAGGGCGTAGTGGTGAGAAAAGTGAAGATGGTCGCCCCGCCTGCATCCTGCTGCACTTTATCCAGAATGAGCAGCAATAGAAGAAGGATATAAAAGTTAATGGTAACATTTCTGGATAGTGAGGCTGCAAGAAATTCTCCCCGCAGAGCACGTCGCAGCGCCCTCACGCGCCCACGGCGTTCAGGGACATGGGCTTCGCAAACAGGGAAAATGGTTCTGGAATAAGAGGCAAGGAGTTCAGCTTTTAGGATGGGTATTGGGTTTTCCAAGGTAGAAGGTTGGGGCATGGAGTTTAGGAGATAAAAAGACTATTGTGAAACATTTTGTGGGTAAAACATCTGCTATGAGCAGCTTGCATGTAGATTCGCAATTTTGAGTGAGAACTCTGCGTGTAGACATTTAATTTTTGGAGCACTTACACACACACACACAC
>NW_027195360.1:130000-208952 GCF_038502225.1 Cherax quadricarinatus
GGAATAGACTCAGAAGTGTCCATGTTTGCAGATGATGGGAAGTTGATGAGAAGAATTCAATCGGACGAGGACCAGGCAGAACTACAAAGGGATCTCGACAGGCTGCAGGCCTGGTAAAGCAACTCTCTCCTGGAGTTCAACCCCGAAGTCGTGAAGATTAAGGAAGGGCAAAGAAGATCGCAGACGGAGTACAATCTAGGGGGCCAGAGACTACAAACCACACTAAAGAAAAAGTTTCTTGGGGTGAGTATAACACCGGGCACATCTCCCGAGGCGCACATCAACCATATAACTGCTGCAGCACACGGGCGCCTGGCAAACCTAAGAACAGCATTCCGACATCTCGATAAGGACTCGCTCAGGCCCCTGTGCACAGTGTACGTTATGCCTATATTGGAGTATGTAGCAACACTTTGGAATCCACCCAGCCAAGCTCGTAAGGAGGCTAGAGAAAGTGCAAAGGTTTGCAACAAGATTAGTCCCGGAGTTAAGGGGCATGTTCTACGAGGAGAGATTAAGGGAAATCGGCCTGATGACACTGAAAGACAGGAGAGATAGGAGGGATATGATAACATCACATAAAATACTGAGAGGAATCGGCAAGGTGGACAGAGACAGGATGTTCAAGAGATGGTACACAGCAACAAGGGGTCACAGTTGGAAGCTGAAGTCTCAGATGAATCATAGGAATGTTAGGAACTATTTCTTCAGTCATAGAGTTTTCAGGAAGTGGAATAGTCTGGGGAGTGATGTAGTGGAGGCAGGATTGATGCATAGCTTTAAGAAGAGTTACGATAAAACTCATGGAGCAATAAGAGTAACGTAATAATGACCAGTGAAGAGGCGGGGCAGGAGATGTGACTCGACCACAACTAGGAGAGTACACAAACACACACACAAACACACACACACACACACACACACACACACACACATACACATACATGCGCACACACAAACACACACACACACACGCACACACACACACCCACACACACACACACACACACACACACACACACACACACACACACACACATACACATACATGCGCACACACAAACACACACACACACACACACACACACACACACACACACACACACACACACACACACACACGTCTCCGGAGGCACACATCAACCAGATAACTGCTGCAGCACATGGGCGCCTGGCGAACCTGAGAATAGCGTCCCGATGTAAGGAATCGTTCAAGAGACTGTACACTGTGTACATCAGGCCCATACTGCAGTATGCAGCTCCAGTTTGGAACCCACACCTGGGCAAACACGTCAAGAAATTAGAGAAGGTGCAAAGGTTTGCAACAAGGCTAGTTCCGGAGCTCAGGGGTATTTCCTACGAAGAAAGGTTGAGGAAAATCGGACTGACGCCATTGGAGGACAGGCGGGTCAGGGGAGACATGATAACGACATACAAAATACTGTGTGGAATAGATAAGATAGACAGAGAGAGGTTGTTCCAGAGAGGGGACACAGAAACAAGGGGTCACAATTGGAAGCTGAAGACTCAGACGAGTCATAGGGATGTTAGGAAGTATTTCTTCAGTCATAGAGTCGTCAGGAAGTGGAATAGCCTAACAAGTGATGCAGTGGAGGCAGGAACCATACATAGCTTTAAGACGAGGTATGACAAAGCTCTGGAAGCAGAGAGAGGACCTAGTAGCGATCAGTGAAGAGTCGGGGCCAGGAGCTGTGTCTCGACCCCTGCAACCAGGGTACATACACACACACACACACACTCACCCAGGTAACGTATATGATAAACAACCGCTCCACATATTTTCTGGTAACAAATACACTTCCTAACACTGATATATTCTGTATTGTTTCCCCCTTGTCTCTCCCACAAATTAACTGGGGGATAAATGAACAATTGAGTATAGAAACCCTGATATATATATATATATATATATATATATATATATATATATATATATATATATATATATATATATATATATAATATAATTATATATATATATATATATATATATATATATATATATATATATATATATATATATATATATATATATATATATATATATATATATATGCAATAAGATCACAGTAAACAGGTGATTTCAGAATATGCAAAACAACCACTGTGAAAGAATAGAGAAATTCCAAGCGCTTTCGTGACTACTCACATTGTCAAGGAACAATGAAAGTAATGCATCAAAGGAAGGCATATAAAGAGTCTAGACCACACCTCACTATCACATCCCACAACAAAGCAACACCTGACGCGCGACTCATTAGAAAGGGAACACTGCAGCAGGCCCCCAGGCACAACTAGACACCTCCTTCACACAACCCACCAACAAACTATTCTACCCAAGAATTAAGAATTTTAAAATTTATTATTTGTCTAAGGTATTATTAAATTCTTCCCAAATTCTATTAATTATAAATGGATCTAATTTATATAAACCAAAGGAAATATTCATATTATTGTCAAATCCCCTAGAAACCGTTAACAGCAATTTCAATAAAACTTCTACTGAAAGGCAAAGATGAATTAGTCAAACAATTTAATTCCACTAATCCATCTTTACCTTACATGTATGGACTAATAAAAAACACACAAACCAGGGAATCCAGTCAGACCAATTATTAGCTCCATAGGATCAGTTTCACATAAATTATCCAAATGGCTTGTTGACATTTTGAGCTCTATTGTTGGCAAAATTTCTAACTTTAATGTTAAAAACAACATAGATTTAGTTGATAAATTAAGCTCCTTGACTGACTTTAATGATTTTAACATGGTTAGTTTTGATGTTACTTCCTTGTTTACGAAAGTTCCCGTTGATGATTTATTAAGTTTCTTATCTGAAGAACTCGTTAATTATGATTTACCATTGCCAGTTCCTACTATCATTAAACTTATTAAACTTTGCATTGTTGATGCAAAAATTGTATTTAATGATAAGTTTTACACTCAGAAGTTTGGTATGGCAATGGGAAATCCTCTTTCACCTGTTCTTAGTAACCTATACATAATTTTTTTTAAACAAGGTTGCTTAACATAATCCTCCCTAATAGAGCTAAATGGTTCAGATATGTTGATGATATTGTGTGTCTTGTGCCCAAGAATGTAGATATACACCATTTCCTTGGCAAATTAAATAGCTTAGCCCATTCTATAAACTTTACTGTTGAGTTTGAAGAAAATAACTCATTGCCTTTTCTAGATGTTTTAAATATTAAGGGTAATAATGAATTCAAATTTAAAATTTACAGAAAACCTACAAATAACTGTTCCTATGTACACTATTATTCTTCACGTCAAGATAGAGTTAAACTGTTTTCTCATCAATGTTTTTGAGAGCTTCACGTATTTGTAGTCCAGAGTTTATAGATGAGGAAATATCCAAAATTTATGAAATAGGTAACGATTTGAAATACCCAAAAAACGTAATTGATAAATCTTTTAAAATTGCTAGAAATACTTTTTTTCAATCCAAAAAGGGACAACCAGCCTTATTCAACTAAACATGTTGGTTCTCCCTTACCATGAAAACTTGGTTGATATGCCTTCTCTTAAGACTTTTAATATCAAAGTTGTATTTAAAAATCTTGATACAGTAAAAAAACTTTTGATAAAGAATTCCCCCCAAAATGCTGACGGATGTATCTATAAGATTCCTTGTAAAATCTGCGATAAAGTTTATTACGGTCAAACTGGTAAAAGTCTCGAACTAAGATTAAAACAACATAAATTTAGCATTAGAACTGGACAAGATTCCAATGCTCTATTTATTCATGTGAGAGATTATAACCATCCATTTGATTTTCAAAAAGTTGAGAAAGTTGTATCAAGCAAGTCTGTGGACGACAGGAATATAATTCAGTCATGTTTCATAAAAAGAATTTTTGACTAATATATTTCCTTTGGTTTATATAAATTAGATCCATTTATAATTAATATAATTTGGGAAGAATTTAAAAATACATTGGACAAATAATAAATTTTAAAATTCTTAATTCTTGGGTAGAATAGTTTGTTGGTGGGTTGTGTGAAGGATCTGCCTAGTTGGGCCAGCGGGCCTGCTGCAGTGTTCCATTTCTTATGTGTCGCGCGTCAGGTGTTGCTTTGTTGTGGGATGTGATAGGGAGGTGTCGGCTAGACCCTTTATATACCTTCCTTTGATGCATTACTTTTATTGCTCCTTGATAAAGTGAGTAGTCACGAAAGCGCTTGGAATTTCTCTATTCATTCACAGTGGTTGTTTTGCATGCATATATATATATATATATATATATATATATATATATATATATATATATATATATATATATATATATATATATATATATATATATATATATATATATATATATATATATATATATATATATATATATATATATACAAACACTGATCTCTGGCTGAAGGAGACTCGAACCTACCAACCTTAGAACAAGGTATGCAGTGCTTTACCAATCTACCCACACTGGACCAATACCTTGGAGTCCAGCTTGCGTTAGATTTTGATCCAAAGCAGCTAGCTTTCAGGGAGAAGGCTTACAGCTTTTCATCTCATCCCCTGCATGCATCAGCCTTACTAGAGATATTAACAATGCAAGGAATTCGCAAGAGCAGGCGAAATATACACTTGGTCCAGTGTGGGTAGATTGGTAAAGCACTGGGTACCTTGTTTTAAGGTTCGTAGGTTCGAGTCTCCTTCAGCCAGAGATCAGTGTTTGTGTATATTTCGCCTGCTCTTGCGAATTCCTTGCATATATATATATATATATATATATATATATATATATATATATATATATATATATATATATATATATATATATATATATATATATATATATATATATATATATATATATATATATATATATATATATATATATATATATATATATATATATATATATATATATATATATTCATGTTCGTTTTTTCTATAAATGTATTCTGTTTATTAATAAATGTTTACATAGAATATAAAATATACAGGGGGTGGTAGGAGAAGAAAATATTAAAACAGCTCCGGGGAGAACCTAGAGTTTTCCCTGAGATACGTTTATTGTCTTCTCTGAGGATGAGGGTCCCCATTCCAGCTGTAGACGTGGTACTTCCCTATATAATAATAATATATATATATATATATATATATATATATATATATATATATATATATATATATATATATATATATATATATATATATATATTTATATATATATATATATATATATATATATATATATATATATATATATATATATATATATATATATATATATATATATATATATATATATATATATATATATATATATATATATATATGTATATATATATATATAGGTAGTAGGTTGGTAGACAGCAACCACCCAGAGAAGTACTACCGTCCTGCCAGATGACTGTGAAACAGAAACCTGTAACTGTTTTGCATGATGGTAGGATTGCTGGTTTCTTTTTCTGTCTCATAAACACGCTAGATAACAGGGATACCTTGCTACTCCTACATACACTTTGGTCACACTTCACAGACACGCACATGCATATATATATACATACATCTAGGTTTTTCTCCTTTTTCTAAATAGCTCTTGTTCTTCTTTATTTCTTCTATTGTCCATGGGGAATTGGAAAAGAATCTTTCCTCCGTAAGCCATGCGTGTCGTATGAGGCGACTAAAATGCCGGGAGCAATGGGCTAGTAACCCCTTCTCCTGTAGACATTTACTAAAAACGAGAAGAAGAAAAACTGGGATGCTTGAATGTGCGTGGATGTAGTGCGGATGACAAGAAACAGATGATTGCTGATGTTATGAATGAAAAGAAGTTGGATGTCCTGGCCCTAAGCGAAACAAAGCTTAAGGGGCAGTAGGGGAGTTTCGGTGGGGGGAAATAAATGGGATTAAATCTGGAGTATCTGAGAGAGTTAGAGCAAAGGAAGGGGTAGTAGTAATGGTGAAGGATCAGTTATGGAAGTAGAAAAGAGAAAATGAATGTGTAAATTCAAGAATTATGTGGATTAAAGTAAAGGTTGGATGCGAAAAGTGGGTCATAATAAGCGTGTATGCACCTGGGGAAGAGAGGAATGTAGAGGAGAGAGAGAGATTTTGGGAGATGTTAAGTGAATGTATAGGAGCCTTTGAACCAAGTGAGAGAGTAATTGTGGTAGTGGACCTGAATGCTAAAGTAGGAGAAACTTTTAGAGAGGGTGTGGTAGGTAAGTTTGGGGTGCCAGGTGTAAATGATAATGGGAGCCCTTTGATTGAACTTTTGTATAGAAAGGGGTTTAGTTATAGGTAATACATATTTTAAGAAAAAGAGGATAAATAAGTATACAAGATATGATGTAGGGCGAAATGACAGTAGTTTGTTGGATTATGTATTGGTAGATAAAAGACTGTTGAGTAAACTTCAGGATGTACATGTTTATAGAGGGGCCACAGATATATCAGATCACTTTCTAGTTGTAGCTACAGAGTAAAAGGTAGATGGGATACAAGGAGAATAGAAGCATCAGGGAAGAGAGAGGTGAAGGTTTATAAACTAAAAGAGGAGGCAGTTAGGTAAGATATAATCAGATATAGATCAGCTATTGGAGGATAGAAATGAGAGCATAGGAAATGGGGTCGAAGAGGTACTGGCAAGACAGTGATGGAGTGAATGATGGTGAAAGTTTTTCTTTTTCGGGCCACCCTGCCTTGGTGGGAATCGGCCAGTGTGATAATAATAATAATAATAATAATAATAATAATAATAATAAATATATATATATATATATATATATATATATATATATATATATATATATATATATATATATATATATATATATATATGCATCTACATGGAATCTACCTGGAGGGTGCTCGGGGCGTCAATACCCCCTCCGCAGATAGGTCCATGACCAGTCATTCCGTGGATCAGGCCCTGATCCACCAGGCTGTTACCGCTGACAGCACGCAATACTTCGTACGAATCAAAGCTTGGCCAGCTAGGTACTGATCATGTGGGTGTACATATACCTGTGAATATACATGTACATATATAAACTTATTTGTGTGTGCCTATGTATAAGTGTGAGAATGTATGCATATATGCATGGATCTAGTCATGCATAGGTTGACATGTACCTACATTTTTGCATATTTAGGTGTTTGTATGTTCTGTATATGTGTATTCATTTTTCTGTTGATATATGTAAAATTTATGAATATATATATATATATATATATATATATATATATATATATATATATATATATATATATATATATATATATATATATATATATATGTCGTGCCGAATAGGCAGAACTTGCGATCTTGGCTTAAATAGCAACGCTCATATTGCCATATAGGACAAGTGAAAATTTGTGTATGCAATAATTTCTCCAAAATCATTTTGAACCAAATGGAAAAAGTATATTTGATTGTGTTTGTTTAGTACTAAATTATTGTAAACGTATTTAAAATATATTTAGTTGTGTTAGGCTAAAATAAATTCCTCGTTATAATAAGGTTAGGTAAGTTTTCTAAGATTCTTTTGGTGCAAAATTAAATTTTTTTTACATTAACATTAATGAAAAAAATATATCTTTAAACGTATAAGAGAAAATTTCAGAAAGGACTTAATTTTAAATGAGTTCTTGCTAATTGACCAGTTTTACATATTCGGCACGACATATATATATATATATATATATATATATATATATATATATATATATATATATATATATATATATATATATATATATATATATATATATATATATATATATATATATATATATATATATATATATATATATATATATATATTTATATATATATATATATATATATATATATATATATATATATATATATATATATATATATATATATATATATATATATATATATATATATATATATTTAATGACAGAGTGGCGGTTCTGGTATTACGCCTTCTAAGTAAGTTTATTCAGGTATACACAAATACACTTACATAGATTATCATACATGGCAGCATATGTGTACAGAACCTGGGATAACCCAAAAAAGTCAGACAGAGTGACTTATTGCTGCTGCATTTAAGAATTCTCTCAACTCACGAAATTCAAAAACGCTACAAAATTTATAAATTTTAATAGTTTTTCATCATTCAGTTTCCCTTTGTATTGGTTTAAAATTCCTTACAACTGTAATGACATTCTGCTCTTTTACGATCGTTCAGTTTGATAAAAAAAAGTTCAGAGTTGCCAAACTATATTTATGGCATTGAAAATTAATTGTTTTGCCCTCACACAAACTAAACTTAATGATTATTATCCTGGTGTTAAGATGCATCAGCTGATAAAGCACTGAAGCCGTTCAGAAAAGGTAAACATTAATCTTGATGGTGATGATTAAGCTGGTTTAACTTTGGATTACCAAATATAGTCAAAATCTGATTTTTTTCTGATTAGATGAGATATTCTCCAATTCTTTCAGACAAAGCTGTTTGATTAAGGAAGCTGGAACATGATAACTTATATAGCCTAACATCAAAGATTGTTTCCCGTGAGGAAAATTATATTAAAACTAAAAGTTTCAGGCCTACACAGCCTAAACCTGTAAAACGTTTCATCAGTTTCATACGATGAATCAGCCGTTGAGGATTGATTCCATTCACAATTGATATATTTTAACCAGAGAAAAACGGTGAACCCGTAGGTCAAATAATCCCTGTGGCATGGGAGGTACTCAGATCCCATTCAAGCAAGGGGTTAATATATCCACTTCCTTGGATCAAGAACACCTCACCAGCATTAAGGAGAAAACACTGTAAATAAGGTCAAATAATTCTATACTAATTCGAAGCTAAAGTGCCAAAATAGCCAATCAGAGACGACCTTCTTCAATAATCACACGATAACAAGAGCACATGATTGGCCGATGTAGCAGTGTGGACAAGGCAGGTTGATACTTCCATGAATCTTTACAAGAATTTTGAAGCCTATCGAATTAACAATTCTCGAGTAATAAACGAAAACTTGTGATAAAACAAACGAAAATGTTGATAATGTTCAGGAAAAACTAGGAATGTTTTTCCTCAATGAACTTAAAAAAAATCCATAAATTTGCTCATTTTTATTTTTTTCCACTTTACTTTTGCATTTGCATTGTTTTCAAGAATTATTTTCAATTTTTTTCAGAAAAATAATTTTTTATATATATTTTTAAACACACTATTTTGATGACAGTGCCAAAAAAAATGACAAACTGGCACCCACTCAGCTCAAAATTAATACGAAATAACTTCCTAGTAAGGGTTTGAAGGCTATCAGAAGACGCATTTGCTAGTTATTACATAGGAAACAATTTGCTTAATAAAATTGGCAAATTGAAATTTACGCAACTCAGAGTGACAGACTGTTTCAATAAAGCCCATCAATGGTAAAAGTTTGAAGCCCATCAATGGTAAAAGTTTGAAGCCCATCAATGGTAAAAGTTTGAAGCCCATCAATGGTAAAAGTTTGAATCCCATCAATGGTAAAAGTTTGAATCCCATCAATGGTAAAAGTTTGAAGCCCATCAATGGTAAAAGTTTGAATCCCATCAATGGTAAAAGTTTGAATCCCATTAATGGTAAAAGTTTGAATCCCATTAATGGTAAAAGTTTGAATCCCATCAATGGTAAAAGTTTGAAGCCCATCAATGGCAAAAGTTTGAAGCCCATCAATGGTAAAAGTTTGAATCCCATTAATGGTAAAAGTTTGAAGCCCATCAATGGTAAAAAGTTTGAAGTCCATCAATGGTAAAAGGTTGAAGCCCATCAATGGTAAAAGTTTGAAGTCCATCAATGGTAAAAGTTTGAAGTCCATCAATGGTAAAAGTTTGAAGCCCATCAATGGTAAAAGTTTGAAGCCAATCAATGGTAAAAGTTTGCAGCCCATCAATGGTAAAAGTTTGCACTTCTTGGTGGGATTCTGTCATTTCCATTACTTCTATAAGAGCAGTTTGGAAAATAAAAGTACGGAAATTGAGTGACAAGTTCTCTCCAGACCTGACTCTCGTTCTTACTGATGCCAACGTCAGCACTGGAGACCCACATGAATTTTCCCCCAAAATTCAAAATAATTTTGTATAGCTCGTGGGTTCCATCTATGCCCCTCGTTTCTTTCCTCCAAGTCTGCCAGACAGTTAACATTTCTATATTTTATATCTAGCATAGAGATATAGGTCAGCAATAGTTAGGGAGGTACCTGTTATACCTGGCATTTTGCCAAGATGGGGTTTTGGAAATTATTGGCTGTCCAGAGCAATTGCTATTAATTGTTGGCTGGACAGACACTAAGGGTAATGCAGTACCATTTATTGAAAACTGGGACCTCTTCTTCGGTAGAAATGACATGTATGCCAGGGATGGAGTTCGATTAGGGAAATGGTTTTTGGAAGGTAAAAATGTACCGTGAAAATGTTGATTTAGGTTTCGATATCTTGAATTTTAAGAATAATAGTTATCAAGTAACAATGGGTAATGATGATGACAAATTTTGGAAAAACAAAGATGAATAGGAAAAAGACGCAGAAAAAAAATATTAAAATTTTAAATTAATAGTCAAAGCGCCAGGAATCAAATTAAAGAAATGCGTTTGGTATCTTGTGCGGGAAACTCTGATGTTATTGTATTAAATGCAATATGGAATCATTTAAAGATTCGGGACATGATTGCCAGGTGCCATATTAAAGGGTTTAAGTTGTTCCATGTAGATAGATATATCGGGCAGGGGAGGGAGGGGGAGTAGCATTATATGTACGAGAAAATATAAATTTAGGTTTAGGTTTAGGTAGAATTTCTAAAAAGATGTAATATACCGAACTCAAAACTCGGAAAGCGATAGAGGGACACTTTTTGGGGACGAAATTAGGGCTTTTAGACATGAGAACTTAGTAATAATAGGGGATCTTAATTTCATAGTCGCTCTTCAGTGATCACTAGATTATTTACGAGGGTGTCCTTATCTGAGAAGATTAGGTCGAGCAAATTATTAGTTCTGGTAGGCTGTTGCACCCTGCTTCAGAAAACAGTCCTGAGCTAATTACAGGAAATCACTGGACTCCAAATTACCAGTCAAAGAAGCACAGTCAATTTGACCAAAGTTAAGGTTGCTAATGAATCAAAGACAAACCCAAAAAGGGTGCTTTTAAGTGTGTAGGACAAAGGTCATAGAAAAAGTAAAATCGTGAAAACTGGGGCAGGAAATCTGACTGATAATGAGCAGGTAATGTGTTCTTTTTTCATTGGTTACTTCTTCTCAGTCTTTACACACGTACATGATATCCCAACAACTAATAATTATTCAGGTCTCAAAGAAAAGAAATTAAGTAATATTACTGTCACGAAGAACATGATTATCAAAGAAGTAGATAAACTGAAACAAAAAACTTTCCCGGACCTTGATGAACTGTTTTCAAGGGAACTTAAGTAAGTTTCAGTAAAACTTTGGGTACGTAAGATTTTTTTTTTTTTTTTTGTCGTGGTGTTGAGGTTTCAGAGATATTATGTGAATATTAAGAAACATTAAATAGATTTAGCCGAGGATAACCTTACAAAACCAATTTGATTAACAAAATTAGAATATTAAAATTGGTTAACCTAAAATCAAGGCGATGCCTCGTTTGACGAAAGACATCAGCCGTATGAGTTGAAATCCGAGCAGAAGAGGCATTCTGTTGTTACTAACCAGAATCCCCCTTAAAAATATCAGCACAAACACAGGCTAAAGCGAACACACAGATGAATTGTTTTTTAACACACCGGTAGGGTGACCTATAAAGAAAAACGAGTCTTTCTTTTCAAATTTAGTAATTTATACACTAAAAGAGGTTACTAGCCCCTTGTTCCTGGCATTTTAATCGCCTCTTACAAAACGCATGGATTATGGAGGATGATTTTTTTTCCACTTTCCCATGGAGATAAGACGAAATAAAGAAGAACAAGAACTATTAAGAAATAGAAGAAAATCCAGATGGGTGTGTATGTATAGGCGTATGCATGCCTGTGTAGTGTGACTTGAGTGTAAGTAGAAGTAGCAAGATATTCCTGCTATCCCACTTGTTTATGACAGAAAAAAAAAGACACCAGCCATCTTGCTATCATACTCAATAAGATGAATTGTCCCTTAAAAATGATGCTGTTTGCAATTATTTTATTTCAAATATAGGAGAAGGGTAAACAAGTTGGGGTTATACAGCAGCTATGAAATGTGATGCATTCTGATACTGTCAGAGCAAGAGGAGGATAAATTCAGGCAAAACAGTGCATGTAAAATATTAACATGCCATTTCGAGATTAAATGTCACTTATACACCCCTTTAATAATGTCACTTACACACCCCTTTAATAATGTCACTTATACACCCCTTTAATAATGTCACTTACACACCCCTTTAATAATGTCACTTATACACCCCTTTAATAATGTCATTTACACACCCCTTTAATAATGTCACTTACACACCCCTTTAATAATGTCACTTACACACCCCTTTAATAATGTCACTTACACACCCCTTTAATAATGTCACTTACACACCCCTTTAATAATGTCACTTATACACCCCTTTAATAATGTCACTTACACACCTCTAATAATGTCACATACCCCATTAATAATGTTACTTATGCACCCCATTAAAAATGTTATTCATCCCATTAATGTCACTTACACACCCCAATAGTAATGTCACTTACCTACCCCCATTAATAATGTCACACACCCCTTTCATAATGTCACATATACACCACATTAATAATGTCACTTACACAGCCCATTAATGCAAATCCCTGTTATGGAAGATGATACAAGAGTGGTGAAAATTTTGAAGATCAGAGGTTTTGTCCAGTTAACACACGAAAATAAAATGAAGGAATGAACTATATACCATTTTTTCCAGTGTACTATTACATGCAAAGAGTCCTGTGAATCTAGCGCAAGATAACATTACACCAGCACTAGAAATTTGAAGCCGGTCAAATAAGGCGTTCTCGAGGTATAAACGATAAATTTCGAGATATGAACGAAAACTGTTGGTGACAAGTGTTGCAAAAATAGGTAAGTATATGATCATTAAATTTAGAAACAACCTATAAACGCTAATGTTTATTTTGGATTCTTTTCACATTTATATTCTATTTCAAATCTTTACAGTCCAAAAGAATAATTTTTTTTTTAAGAAAATAGAATTTAATAAAATTGTTTAAAAAATGCGATTGTCATCCAAAATCAATGCAATTATACTTCAATTAAAGTACACCAGCGTTTAGGGTTTAAAGCCAGTCGGAAGAGGCATTCACTAATGACCGCATATAACACAAGTCTGAAGCCGTAATTCATCAGATTCCAAAAATTGCAAGTCTTTAATTAATTAAACACATTGTATTAAACTACAAATTTGCAACCAACTCAGAATAAACTTGTGGGACATCATCCTTCTTCCAGAATGCAATAACATTGCAAATGGGACCTTTTGTCACCCATTAATTGCATGAATCTTGCGTGCAGGAAGCAACTCCAGTGGTGAAATGTTTAAGTCGACCAGAAGAGTTATTCTCCAGTTATATCAAGGATTCCAACGGGTTAAAATCTTTTAGCTATTTACTACATCAGCAAAACTGCTGCATGTAAGTAAAACTTACTGGGTACTATACTGTCCGTAAGATGCATCATCCTTCAAATACTGAAGCCGATCAGAACAGGCAGATTGAAATTTTCTCACTATTTTTCAGATAAAATGATAAATTCTGCACCTACACACTTGAATATCATCCTCGATCTTTAGCCAATTATTAAGCAGCTTTTGTGAACGTTGAAGCTACTCCACTGAGGGTTTTGTGAACGTTGAAGCTACTCCACTGAGGGTGTTGTGAACGTTGAAGCTACTCCACTGAGGGTTTTGTGAACGTTGAAGCTACTCCACTGAGGGTGTTGTGAACGTTGAAGCTACACCACTGAGGGTTTTGTGAACGTTGATGCTACACCACTGAGGGTTTTGTGAACGTTGAAGCTACTCCACTGAGGGTTTTGTGAACGTTGAAGCTACACCACTGAGGGTTTTGTGAACGTTGAAGCTACTCCACTGAGGGTTTTGTGAACGTTGAAGCTACACCACTGAGGGTGTTGTGAACGTTGAAACTACTCCACTGAGGGTTTTGTGAACGTTGAAACTACTCCACTGAGGGTTTTGTGAACGTTGAAGCTACTCCACTGAGGGTTTTATGAACGTTGAAGCTACTCCACTGAGGGTTTTGTGAACGTTGAAGCTACACCACTGAGGGTTTTGTGAACGTTGAAGCTACACCACTGAGGGTGTTGTGAACGTTGAAACTACTCCACTGAGGGTTTTGTGAACGTTGAAACTACTCCACTGAGGGTTTTGTGAACGTTGAAGCTACTCCACTGAGGGTTTTGTGAACGTTGAAGCTAAACTGAGGGTTTTGTGAACGTTGAAGCTACACCACTGAGGGGTTTGTGAACGTTGAAGCTACTCCACTGAGGGTCTTGTGAACGTTGAAGCTACTCCACTGAGGGTTTTCTGAATGTTGAAGCTACTCCACTGAGGGTTTTCTGAACGTTGAAGCTACTCCACTGAGGGTTTTGTGAACGTCGAAACTACACCACTAAGGGTTTTGTGAACGTCAAAACTACACCACTAAGGGTTTTGTGAACGTCGAAACTACACCACTAAGGGTTTTGTGAACGTCGAAACTACACCACTGAGGGTTTTGTGAACGTCGAAACTACACCACTAAGGGTTTTGTGAACGTCGAAACTACACCACTAAGGGTTTTGTGAACGTCGAAACTACACCACTAAGGGTTTTGTGAACGTCGAAACTACACCACTAAGGGTTTTGTGAACGTCGAAACTACACAACTAAGGGTTTTGTGAACGTCGAAACTACACCACTAAGGGTTTTGTGAACGTCGAAACTACACCACTAAGGGTTTTGTGAACGTCGAAACTACACCACTAAGGGTTTTGTGAACGTCGAAACTACACCACTGAGGGTTTTGGACACTATCTGCATTAATCCAGGATGATTGGAAATGGGTGGAGGAACTCTGGTCGTGGGGCACATGTTCATGGCAATTGTTCTAAGAATCTGGCTCTACTGACTGTGCAAAAAGCAGTGAAAATTTAAAGCCATCGAGACTTCGATTCACCAGCAAAATAAAAACTAAAAGTTGGATTAAGAAAAATGGAAAAATAAGAAAAATCAGTAAACCTCTGAAATGTCCCCTTTCAGGGATACCTGATTTAACGATGCTTATAGGACATCTGTTACATTATCGATATTCATTGTCCTACCTCATACTTTTCCACTACTTTCAAGTCGAGCTCTTCTCTCCTCAACTATGAGTAGTTACTATTCTTTGAGCACCAGCTGTGCCAGCGCCGCACCTGAAGGAAGATGGTAAAGATGGGTTCAGTTTTTTTATAATGGTGTTCACAGCGCAAATTGTTTAAAAGATAAGTCCCTATTTCTTTCCAACTTTCAATGCGTGAACAGTTTCTTAAGAGGCTCAGGCTAGGCCTTCGATCTTAAGGTGAACTTAAATATAGGAAGGCTAGGAGAATAAGATCAAACGAAATATAAAAATTAATAATTTTGTACCAAAAGAATTTTAGAAAATTTAAATAACCTTATTATAACAAGCGCAATTTAATTTAGCCTAATCCAACTAAATATATTTTAGATAAGTTTACAATAATTTAATAAACAAAAACAATGAAATATATTGTTTTCCTTAGATTCAGAATGATTTTTGCGAAATTATTGCATACACAAATTTTTCCTTGCCTTATTCGGCAAGAAGAACATTCCTATTTAAGCAAAAATCATCAACACACAACATGTACACATGACAATCATCAACACACAACATGTACACATGACAATCATCAACACAACATGTACACATGACAATCATCAACACACAACATATACATATGATAATCATCAACACAACATGTACACATGACAATCATCAACACACATGTGCATATGGCACACATACACAACACGTGTATTTAATGTGTACATAATAACATGTGCACATGACACACAGTCCTTCACTAGTGCCTCAGTCGTGTCACATCTTTAAATATTCACAAGTTACACAAACAATGTTCTCAAATTACTGTAAATCAACATTTTTTTGTCTTATATATTCTGAATATTGAAGCAAATACTCATATCTAAATTTCCCATATATTGTCTCTGCTACATTGTTTAATCATGTGGACGAGTACATGTATGTCTATGAGAATGTGTACACATGTATGTGTACATAAGTGTTCGTGGGATGGGCTTTGGAGTGATATGTTTGTGTGTATGTATGTGTGATCTCAGACATATTATAGTGATAGCAGATAACTGTGTACATTGTTGTGTGCGTATTTGTAGTACATGGGATTGTGTGTGATTTTTTATGCATGCAAGTGTATGTATAATGATGTATGAGTAAGGTGAATGTGTTTAAACGTATAAATATTTGTGAAAATACTTATATATGTGTATGCAAACAATTTCTGCGCTTGTTAGGCTTTCAGTGCCAAATGTAAAAGACGGATAAATAAACAAAAATGAAAGCAGTGTAATATTTAACATAGTTATGATGGTGGTGGACAAATTAACCAACATTTGGGTATTCATCTGCAATAATAAAACACTCTCAAATACTTTTAAACAGCTAAATAAGTAAAAAAACAACTTGTTCTCAGTATATTTTCATAGTGTAACATAAAAGGATTTCCAAAATTTATGTTAATTAGCCTCTCGGAGGTGGCGGAACTGTGAGGCAGCTTGGTGGCGTCTAGCTGACCTACGGTCGCGGCTGTCTTGGTGGGTGTAATTACTGGACGCAGTTTTCTGTGTGTGTCACCTCCAGTAATTCCACCCACCTGGACAGTCTCTACCGTAGACCAGCTAGACAAGACCAAGTTTCCATGCAGCGAGGTCACTGAAGGTGGCAACCGCTGACTCTGGGGAAGTGGGGAAGGGAGTCCACCTGAGGTGACACTAGTGGACTCCTGGAGACACTGATCCGGGGAAGGCACCGCTGACTCTGGGGAAGTGGGGAAGGGAGTCCACTCAGGTGACACAAGTGGACTCCTGGAGACACTGATCCGGGGAAGGCACCGCCGACCTTAGGGAAATGGGGAAGGGAAGACATCCGGAGCGAGCGGATGGATTCCTGGATACATGAACTTGAGGAAGGTTGTTGTTGAGGCTGACCTTGGGTAAGTGGGGAAGGGGAGACATCCGGAGCGAGCGGATGGATTCCTGGATACATGAACCTGAGCAAGGCAAGAATACATGCAGTTGAGGCTGACCTTGGGTAAGTGGGGAAGGGAAGATATCCGGCGGTAGACGGAAGGATTCCTGGATACATGATCCTGCGGACGGCAAGAATACCGCTGACCTTGGGGAAGTGGGGAAGGGAGTCCACTCAGGTGACATAAGTGGACTCCTGGAGACACTGATCCGGGGAAGGCACCGCCGACCTTAGGGAAATGGGGAAGGGAAGACATCCGGAGCGAGCGGATGGATTCCTGGATACATGAACTTGAGGAAGGTTGTTGTTGAGGCTGACCTTGGGTAAGTGGGGGAGACATCCGGGAGCGAACGGAATTCCTGGGGAGACATCCTTGGGTAAGTGGGGAAGGGGAGCGAACGGATGGATCCCTGGATACATGAACCTTGGCAAGGCAAGAATACATGCAGTTGAGGCGGACCTTGGGTAAGTGGGGAAGGGAAGATATCCGGCGGTAGACGGAAGGATTCCTGGATACATGATCCTGCGGACGGCAAGAATACCGCTGACCTTGGGGAAGTGGGGAAGGGAGTTCACCTGAGGTGACATAAGTGGATTCCTGGAGACACTGATCCGGGGAAGGCACCGCCGACCTTAGGGAAATGGGGAAGGGAAGACATCCGGAGCGAGCGGATGGATTCCTGGATACATGAACTTGAGGAAGGTTGTTGTTGAGGCTGACCTTGGGTAAGTGGGGAAGGGGAGACATCCGGAGCGAGCGGATGGATTCCTGGATACATGAACCTGAGCAAGGCAAGAATACATGCAGTTGAGGCTGACCTTGGGTAAGTGGGGAAGGGAAGATATCCGGCGGTAGACGGAAGGATTCCTGGATACATGATCCTGGGAATGGCAAGAATACCGCTGACCTTGGGGAAGTGGGGAAGGGAGTCCACTCAGGTGACATAAGTGGACTCCTGGAGACACTGATCCGGGGAAGGCACCGCCGACCTTAGGGAAATGGGGAAGGGAAGACATCCGGAGCGAGCGGATGGATTCCTGGATACATGAACTTGAGGAAGGTTGTTGTTGAGGCTGACCTTGGGTAAGTGGGGAAGGGGAGACATCCGGAGCGAGCGGATGGATTCCTGGATACATGAACCAGGGGATGGCAAGAATACATGCAGTTGAGGCTGACCTTGGGTAAGTGGGGAAGGGAAGATATCCGGCGGTAGACGGAAGGATTCCTGGATACATGATCCTGCGGACGGCAAGAATACCGCTGACCTTGGGGAAGTGGGGAAGGGAGTTCACCTGAGGTGACATAAGTGGATTCCTGGAGACACTGATCCGGGGAAGGCACCGCCGACCTTAGGGAAATGGGGAAGGGAAGACACCCGGGAGCGAACGGATGGATTCCTGGATACATGAACTTGGGGAAGGTTGTCGTTGAGGCTGACCTTGGGTAAGTGGGGAAGGGGAGACATGCGGAGCGAACGGATGGATTCCTGGATACATGAACCTGGGGATGGCAAGAATACATGCAGTTGAGGCTGACCTTGGGTAAGTGGGGAAGGGGAGACATCTGGGAGCGAACGGATGGATCCCTGGATACATGAACCTTGGCAAGGCAAGAATACATGCAGTTGAGGCTGACCTTGGGTAAGTAGGGAAGGGAAGATATCCGGCGGTAGACGGAAGGATTCCTGGATACATGAACCTGGGGACAGCAAGAAAACAGGTTGGTGAGGCTGACCTTAGGGAAGTGAGGAAGGGAAAACATCCGGAGGCAGACAGATGGATTCCTGGATACATGAACCTGGGGAAGGCTGAGGCTGGAAGGCAGAGAGAGAAAGAGAGGCGAGGCTGACCTTAGGGAAATGAGGAAGGGGAGACATCCGGGGGCCCACGGATGAATTCCTGGACACATGAACCTGGGGAAGGCGAGGGGGGGGGGACCTTAAAGACGAACCACTGGCCTCCACGTGGCAAGGTCTGGTAACTCAGAGATAACTCTGAGGCTGACAGTGGTCGCAAATATATTATAATTCATTATAATATATTATTATTATTATTATTATTATTATTATTATTATGTTATTATTATTAATTATTATTGTTATTATTCATGATTTGGATTCAAAAGCGTCAACCAGCCTCCCTGACAGTAGCATCGGTGGTGTTATTCCCACTCCAGCCTCCCTGACAGTAGCATCGGTGGTGTTATTCCCACTCCAGCCTCCCTGACAGTAGCATTGGTGGTGTTATTCCCACTCCAGCCTCCCTGACAGTAGCATCGGTGGTGTTATTCCCACTCCAGCCTCCCTGACAGTAGCATCGGTGGTGTTATTCCCACTCCAGCCTCCCTGACAGTAGCAGCATTGGTGGTGTTATTCCCACTCCAGCCTCCCTGACAGTAGCATCGGTGGTGTTATTCCCACTCCAGCCTCCCTGACAGTAGCATCGGTGGTGTTATTCCCACTCCAGCCTCCCTGACAGTAGCATCGGTGGTGTTATTCCCACTCCAGCCTCCTGACTGACACTCCAGCCTCCCTGACAGTAGCATCGGTGGTGTTATTCCCACTCCAGCCTCCCTGACAGAAGCATCGGTGGTGTTATTCCCACTCCAGCCTCCCTGACAGTAGCATCGGTGGTGTTATTCCCACTCCAGCCTCCCTGACAGTAGCACAGCCTCCCTGACAGGTGGTGTTAGTCCCACTCCAGCCTCCCAGACAGTAGCATCGGTGGTGTTATTCCCACTCCAGCCTCCCTGACAGTAGCATCGGTGGTGTTATTCCCACTCCAGCCTCCCTGACAGTAGCATCGGTGGTGTTATTCCCACTCCAGCCTCCCTGACCATCTGTTATTCCCACTCCAGCCTCCCTGACAGTAGCATGGTGGTGTTATTCCCACTCCAGCCTCCCTGACAGTAGCAGTTGGTGGTGTTATTCCCACTCCAGCCTCCCCATCGGTGGTGTTATTCCCACTCCAGCCTCCCTGACAGTAGCATCGGTGGTGTTATTCCCACTCCAGCCTCCCTGACAGTAGCCATGGTGGTGTTATTCGCACTCCAGCCTCCCTGACAGTAGCATCGGTGGTGTTATTCCCACTCCAGCCTCCCTGACAGTAGCATCAGTGGTGTTATTCCCACTCCAGCCTCCCTGACAGTAGCCATGGTGGTGTTATTCCCACTCCAGCCTCCCTGACAGTAACCATGGTGGTGTTATTCCCACTCCAGCCTCCCTGACAGTAGCATCGGTGGTGTTATTCCCACTCCAGCCTCCCTGACAGTAACCATGGTGGTGTTATTCCCACTCCAGCCTCCCTGACAGTAACCATGGTGGTGTTATTCCCACTCCAGCCTCCCTGACAGTAACCATGGTGGTGTTATTCCCACTCCAGCCTCCCTGACAGTAACCATGGTGGTGTTATTCCCACTCCAGCCTCCCTGACAGTAACCATGGTGGTGTTATTCCCACTCCAGCCTCCCTGACAGTAGCCATGGTGGTGTTATTCCCACTCCAGCCTCCCTGACAGTAACCATGGTGGGGTTATTCCTACTCGGGAATAACACGTCAGTGGCATCTCGCTGGTGCCACCCACGTTATCATAATATGAAAAAAATCCCCAAAAAGGAAATACTTTCATCATCATTCAACACTTTCACCTCACTCACACATAATCACTGTCTTTGCAGAGGCGCTCAGACACAACAGTTTAGAAGCATATATGAAGTAATATTAGATACTCTTCCAAACTGCCAATATCCCAATATCCGAATGGGTGAAACTGGTCTGTTAACAAGACCTCATGTAAAATTGAGTCCTTTCTTATATTTTCTCTGTGCGTTTAAAGATATATTTTTTTCATTTATGTTAATGTAAAAACTAATAACTTTGTTCTAAAAGAACCTTAGAAAACTTACCTAACCTTTAATTTAATTTAATTTGATTTAGCCTAATTTAACTAAAAATGTTTTAGATAAGTTTACAATAATTTAATAATAAACAAACACAATGAAATACATTTTTTTCCGTTAGGTTCAGAATGATTTTTGGGAAATTATTGCATACACAAACTTTCACTTGTGTATGTGTTAGTATGCTGTTATTGGAAGTTACTGTACTTTTCTTTTGTTACCTATTACAACCCAGGAGTCCCAAAGGCCTGTTATCCTGTGTGTAAAGGCAGCGAAATAAACACAACAGAAAAGCTTTTGACTTGCATTATCCTTCACCAATTTAGAACAGGTTGTGACAACACACAGTCGTACTGGCCAGGTTGTGACAACACACAGTCGTACTGGCCAGGTTGTGACTACACACAGTCGTACTGGCCAGGTTGTGACAACACACAGTCGTACTGGCCAGGTTGTGACAACACACAGTCGTACTGGCCAGGTTGTGACAACACACAGTCGTACTGGCCAGGTTGTGACAACACACAGTCGTACTGGCCAGGTTGTGACAACACACAGTCGTACTGGCCAGGTTGTGACAACACACAGTCGTACTGGCCAGGTTGTGACAACACACAGTCGTACTGGCCAGGTTGTGACAACACACAGTCGTACTGGCCAGGTTGTGACAACACACAGTCGTACTGGCCAGGTTGTGACAACACACAGTCGTACTGGCCAGGTTGTGACAACACACAGTCGTACTGGCCAGGTTGTGACAACACACAGTCGTACTGGCCAGGTTGTGACAACACACAGTCGTACTGGCCAGGTTGTGACAACACACAGTCGTACTGGCCAGGTTGTGACAACACACAGTCGTACTGGCCAGGTTGTGACAACACACAGTCGTACTGGCCAGGTTGTGACAACACACAGTCGTACTGGCCAGGTTGTGACAACACACAGTCGTACTGGCCAGGTTGTGACAACACACAGTCGTACTGGCCAGGTTGTGACAACACACAGTCGTACTGGCCAGGTTGTGACAACACACAGTCGTACTGGCCAGGTTGTGACAACACACAGTCGTACTGGCCAGGTTGTGACAACACACAGTCGTACTGGCCAGGTTGTGACAACACACAGTCGTACTGGCCAGGTTGTGACAACACACAGTCGTACTGGCCAGGTTGTGACAACACACAGTCGTACTGGCCAGGTTGTGACAACACACAGTCGTACTGGCCAGGTTGTGACAACACACAGTCGTACTGGCCAGGTTGTGACAACACACAGTCGTACTGGCCAGGTTGTGACAACACACAGTCGTACTGGCCAGGTTGTGACAACACACAGTCGTACTGGCCAGGTTGTGACAACACACAGTCGTACTGGCCAGGTTGTGACAACACACAGTCGTACTGGCCAGGTTGTGACAACACACAGTCGTACTGGCCAGGTTGTGACAACACACAGTCGTACTGGCCAGGTTGTGACAACACACAGTCGTACTGGCCAGGTTGTGACAACACACAGTCGTACTGGCCAGGTTGTGACAACACACAGTCGTACTGGCCAGGTTGTGACAACACACAGTCGTACTGGCCAGGTTGTGACAACACACAGTCGTACTGGCCAGGTTGTGACAACACACAGTCGTACTGGCCAGGTTGTGACAACACACAGTCGTACTGGCCAGGTTGTGACAACACACAGTCGTACTGGCCAGGTTGTGACAACACACAGTCGTACTGGCCAGGTTGTGACAACACACAGTCGTACTGGCCAGGTTGTGACAACACACAGTCGTACTGGCCAGGTTGTGACAACACACAGTCGTACTGGCCAGGTTGTGACAACACACAGTCGTACTGGCCAGGTTGTGACAACACACAGTCGTACTGGCCAGGTTGTGGCAACACACAGTCGTACTGGCCAGGTTGTGGCAACACACAGTCGTACTGGCCAGGTTGTGGCAACACACAGTCGTACTGGCCAGGTTGTGGCAACACACAGTCGTACTGGCCAGGTTGTGGCAACACACAGTCGTACTGGCCAGGTTGTGGCAACACACAGTCGTACTGGCCAGGTTGTGACAACACACAGTCGTACTGGCCAGGTTGTGGCAACACACAGTCGTACTGGCCAGGTTGTGGCAACACACAGTCGTACTGGCCAGGTTGTGACAACACACAGTCGTACTGGCCAGGTTGTGACAACACACAGTCGTACTGGCCAGGTTGTGGCAACACACAGTCGTACTGGCCAGGTTGTGGCAACACACAGTCGTACTGGCCAGGTTGTGACAACACACAGTCGTACTGGCCAGGTTGTGACAACACACAGTCGTACTGGCCAGGTTGTGGCAACACACAGTCGTACTGGCCAGGTTGTGGCAACACACAGTCGTACTGGCCAGGTTGTGGCAACACACAGTCGTACTGGCCAGGTTGTGGCAACACACAGTCGTACTGGCCAGGTTGTGGCAACACACAGTCGTACTGGCCAGGTTGTGGCAACACACAGTCGTACTGGCCAGGTTGTGACAACACACAGTCGTACTGGCCAGGTTGTGACAACACACAGTCGTACTGGCCAGGTTGTGGCAACACACAGTCGTACTGGCCAGGTTGTGGCAACACACAGTCGTACTGGCCAGGTTGTGGCAACACACAGTCGTACTGGCCAGGTTGTGGCAACACACAGTCGTACTGGCCAGGTTGTGGCAACACACAGTCGTACTGGCCAGGTTGTGGCAACACACAGTCGTACTGGCCAGGTTGTGGCAACACACAGTCGTACTGGCCAGGTTGTGGCAACACACAGTCGTACTGGCCAGGTTGTGGCAACACACAGTCGTACTGGCCAGGTTGTGGCAACACACAGTCGTACTGGCCAGGTTGTGGCAACACACAGTCGTACTGGCCAGGTTGTGGCAACACACAGTCGTACTGGCCAGGTTGTGGCAACACACAGTCGTACTGGCCAGGTTGTGGCAACACACAGTCGTACTGGCCAGGTTGTGGCAACACACAGTCGTACTGGCCAGGTTGTGGCAACACACAGTCGTACTGGCCAGGTTGTGGCAACACACAGTCGTACTGGCCAGGTTGTGGCAACACACAGTCGTACTGGCCAGGTTGTGGCAACACACAGTCGTACTGGCCAGGTTGTGGCAACACACAGTCGTACTGGCCAGGTTGTGGCAACACACAGTCGTACTGGCCAGGTTGTGGCAACACACAGTCGTACTGGCCAGGTTGTGGCAACACACAGTCGTACTGGCCAGGTTGTGGCAACACACAGTCGTACTGGCCAGGTTGTGGCAACACACAGTCGTACTGGCCAGGTTGTGGCAACACACAGTCGTACTGGCCAGGTTGTGGCAACACACAGTCGTACTGGCCAGGTTGTGGCAACACACAGTCGTACTGGCCAGGTTGTGGCAACACACAGTCGTACTGGCCAGGTTGTGGCAACACACAGTCGTACTGGCCAGGTTGTGGCAACACACAGTCGTACTGGCCAGGTTGTGGCAACACACAGTCGTACTGGCCAGGTTGTGGCAACACACAGTCGTACTGGCCAGGTTGTGGCAACACACAGTCGTACTGGCCAGGTTGTGGCAACACACAGTCGTACTGGCCAGGTTGTGGCAACACACAGTCGTACTGGCCAGGTTGTGGCAACACACAGTCGTACTGGCCAGGTTGTGGCAACACACAGTCGTACTGGCCAGGTTGTGGCAACACACAGTCGTACTGGCCAGGTTGTGGCAACACACAGTCGTACTGGCCAGGTTGTGGCAACACACAGTCGTACTGGCCAGGTTGTGGCAACACACAGTCGTACTGGCCAGGTTGTGGCAACACACAGTCGTACTGGCCAGGTTGTGGCAACACACAGTCGTACTGGCCAGGTTGTGGCAACACACAGTCGTACTGGCCAGGTTGTGGCAACACACAGTCGTACTGGCCAGGTTGTGGCAACACACAGTCGTACTGGCCAGGTTGTGGCAACACACAGTCGTACTGGCCAGGTTGTGGCAACACACAGTCGTACTGGCCAGGTTGTGGCAACACACAGTCGTACTGGCCAGGTTGTGGCAACACACAGTCGTACTGGCCAGGTTGTGGCAACACACAGTCGTACTGGCCAGGTTGTGGCAACACACAGTCGTACTGGCCAGGTTGTGGCAACACACAGTCGTACTGGCCAGGTTGTGGCAACACACAGTCGTACTGGCCAGGTTGTGGCAACACACAGTCGTACTGGCCAGGTTGTGGCAACACACAGTCGTACTGGCCAGGTTGTGGCAACACACAGTCGTACTGGCCAGGTTGTGGCAACACACAGTCGTACTGGCCAGGTTGTGGCAACACACAGTCGTACTGGCCAGGTTGTGGCAACACACAGTCGTACTGGCCAGGTTGTGGCAACACACAGTCGTACTGGCCAGGTTGTGGCAACACACAGTCGTACTGGCCAGGTTGTGGCAACACACAGTCGTACTGGCCAGGTTGTGGCAACACACAGTCGTACTGGCCAGGTTGTGGCAACACACAGTCGTACTGGCCAGGTTGTGGCAACACACAGTCGTACTGGCCAGGTTGTGGCAACACACAGTCGTACTGGCCAGGTTGTGGCAACACACAGTCGTACTGGCCAGGTTGTGGCAACACACAGTCGTACTGGCCAGGTTGTGGCAACACACAGTCGTACTGGCCAGGTTGTGGCAACACACAGTCGTACTGGCCAGGTTGTGGCAACACACAGTCGTACTGGCCAGGTTGTGGCAACACACAGTCGTACTGGCCAGGTTGTGGCAACACACAGTCGTACTGGCCAGGTTGTGGCAACACACAGTCGTACTGGCCAGGTTGTGGCAACACACAGTCGTACTGGCCAGGTTGTGGCAACACACAGTCGTACTGGCCAGGTTGTGGCAACACACAGTCGTACTGGCCAGGTTGTGGCAACACACAGTCGTACTGGCCAGGTTGTGGCAACACACAGTCGTACTGGCCAGGTTGTGGCAACACACAGTCGTACTGGCCAGGTTGTGGCAACACACAGTCGTACTGGCCAGGTTGTGGCAACACACAGTCGTACTGGCCAGGTTGTGGCAACACACAGTCGTACTGGCCAGGTTGTGGCAACACACAGTCGTACTGGCCAGGTTGTGGCAACACACAGTCGTACTGGCCAGGTTGTGGCAACACACAGTCGTACTGGCCAGGTTGTGGCAACACACAGTCGTACTGGCCAGGTTGTGGCAACACACAGTCGTACTGGCCAGGTTGTGGCAACACACAGTCGTACTGGCCAGGTTGTGGCAACACACAGTCGTACTGGCCAGGTTGTGGCAACACACAGTCGTACTGGCCAGGTTGTGGCAACACACAGTCGTACTGGCCAGGTTGTGGCAACACACAGTCGTACTGGCCAGGTCGTGGCAGCCACCACCAAAATTCTTATTGTCAACAGATCGAATCATCCAAGTCGAGTGTTTTTTTTTTTTCATCACGGAAAGTTTTTATTTTTTGTCTGTTGTGGTGAATGTTTTTTTAAGTCATTAATAAAGAGGTGAGAGAAGTGTAAGTATGAGAATTGAGAAAGTTATTTAATAATTAATTCTACTTAAACAAAGTGTTTATTCTTCTGAATATCTTCTTTATCTTAACCACAAGTCTCTCAAGTTAGTAATTTCTTCACATATTTACATCTTTTACCACATTATTTCATCAAAAAATTATAACCCTTATTGCACTTTCTTAGAGAAAATTTAAATGATATAAACAAAAATTATCTAAATTCTCATACACAATTTATACAATATTAATTTTAATTAAACAATGGTGAGGGAGAGTGTTGATATGTCTATGATAACGTGTACATATGTATGTATATATGTGTGTTGGTAGTAGTGTGTTTGTAGTGATGTATGTGTGTACACATGTATGTATATATGTGTGTTGGTAGTAGTGTGTTTGTAGTGATGTATGTGTGTACACATGTATGTATATATGTGTGTTGGTAGTAGTGTGTTTGTAGTGATGTATGTGTGTACACATGTATGTATATATGTGTGTTGGTAGTAGTGTGTTTGTAGTGATGTATGTGTGTACACATGTATGTATATATGTGTGTTGGTAGTAGTGTGTTTGTAGTGATGTATGTGTGTACACATGTATGTATATATGTGTGTTGGTAGTAGTGTGTTTGTAGTGATGTATGTGTGTACACATGTATGTATATATGTGTGTACACATGTATGTATATATGTGTGTTGGTAGTAGTGTGTTTGTAGTGATGTATGTGTGTACACATGTATGTATATATGTGTGTTGGTAGTAGTGTGTTTGTAGTGATGTATGTGTGTACACATGTATGTATATATGTATGTTTGTAGTGATGTGTTTGTAGTGATGTATATGTGTACACATGTATGTATATATGTGTGTACACATGTATGTAGTGTGTTTGTAGTGATGTATGTGTGTACACATGTATGTATATATGTGTGTTGGTAGTAGTGTGTTTGTAGTGATGCATGTGTGTACACATGTATGTATATATGTGTGTGTTGGTAGTAGTGTGTTTGTAGTGATGTATGTGTGTACACGTGTATGTATATATGTGTGTTGGTAGTAGTGTGTAGTGACACATGTATGTATGTGTGTTGGTAGTAGTGTGTTTGTAGTGATGTATGTGTGTACACATGTATGTATATATGTGTGTTGGTAGTAGTGTGTTTGTAGTGATGTGTATGTGTACACATGTATGTACACATGAATGTATATATGTGTGTTTGTAGTATATATGTGTGTTGTATGTAGTAGTGTGTTTGTAGTGATGTATATGTGTACACATGTGATGTATATGTATGTGTGTTAGTGATGTACATGTGTACACATGTATGTGTGTTAGTGATGTATATGTGTACACATGTATGTATATATGTGTGTTTGTAGTGATGTATATGTGTACACATGTATGTATATATGTGTTTGTAGTGATGTATATGTGTACACATGTATGTATATATGTGTGTTTGTAGTGATGTATATGTGTACACATGTATGTATATATGTGTGTTTGTAGTGATGTATATGTGTACACATGTATGTATATATGTGTGTTGGTAGTGTGTACACATGTATGTATATATGTGTGTTTGTAGTGATGTATATGTGTACACATGTATGTATATATGTGTGTTTGTAGTGATGTATATGTGTACACATGTATGTATATATGTGTGTTTGTAGTGATGTATATGTGTACACATGTATGTATATATGTGTGTTTGTAGTGATGTATATGTGTACACATGTATGTATATATGTGTGTTTGTAGTGATGTATATGTGTACACATGTATGTATATATGTGTGTTTGTAGTGATGTATATGTGTACACATGTATGTATATATGTGTGTTTGTAGTGATGTATATGTGTACACATGTATGTATATATGTGTGTTTGTAGTGATGTATATGTGTACACATGTATGTATATATGTGTGTTTGTAGTGATGTATATGTGTACACATGTATGTATATATGTGTGTTTGTAGTGATGTATATGTGTACACATGTATGTATATATGTGTGTTTGTAGTGATGTATATGTGTACACATGTATGTATATATGTGTGTTTGTAGTGATGTATATGTGTACACATGTATGTATATATGTGTGTTTGTAGTGATGTATATGTGTACACATGTATGTATATATGTGTGTTTGTAGTGATGTATATGTGTACACATGTATGTATATATGTGTGTTTGTAGTGATGTATATGTGTACACATGTATGTATATATGTGTGTTTGTAGTGATGTATATGTGTACACATGTATGTATATATGTGTGTTTGTAGTGATGTATATGTGTACACATGTATGTATATATGTGTGTTTGTAGTGATGTATATGTGTACACATGTATGTATATATGTGTGTTTGTAGTGATGTATATGTGTACACATGTATGTATATATGTGTGTTTGTAGTGATGTATATGTGTACACATGTATGTATATATGTGTGTTTGTAGTGATGTATATGTGTACACATGTATGTATATATGTGTGTTTGTAGTGATGTATATGTGTACACATGTATGTATATATGTGTGTTTGTAGTGATGTATATGTGTACACATGTATGTATATATGTGTGTTTGTAGTGATGTATATGTGTACACATGTATGTATATATGTGTGTTTGTAGTGATGTATATGTGTACACATGTATGTATATATGTGTGTTTGTAGTGATGTATATGTGTACACATGTATGTATATATGTGTGTTTGTAGTGATGTATATGTGTACACATGTATGTATATATGTGTGTTTGTAGTGATGTATATGTGTACACATGTATGTATATATGTGTGTTTGTAGTGATGTATATGTGTACACATGTATGTATATATGTGTGTTTGTAGTGATGTATATGTGTACACATGTATGTATATATGTGTGTTTGTAGTGATGTATATGTGTAGATGAAAGTGAAAAGTAAACATCAAAAAAAACTTGTATGATCTACATAATAATTCACAGTAAAGAAGAGCACAGTTCCGTGGTACAGCTGTCAGCCTGGCTGACTCTGCTGTCAGTCTGGCTGATACTGCTATCAGACTGGCTGACTCGGCTCTCAGCCTGGCTGACTCTGCTGTCAGCCTGGAGACTGTTGACAATACCAGGTAAAGTTTATGTCAGAATTATGATTATTGAAGTGATGATAAAGATAATATTGATAACATAGAAGAGTGACAGTTCAGAAAGTGAAGGTAATCTGTGGATCATGTGTAAACACTGAAATACTGAAGTTAACAACACTTATATAAAGGAAAGTTGCACTTGGGTGTATTTATAGTTGTGGAAAACATATATAAGAGATGTTAACAGAGTAGAGCTTTGATAGCTAAAGTGTTGAATTAAGTTACAATATGCAAGAAAGATGGTAAATATTTACCGAAAAAATGAGTCTTAGATAATGTGTGATGTCGCCTGTGGTGTTAAAGACGTGTGATGTCACTGTACTTTGGTCAAAAGAGCTAAATAAGTAAAAAACAACTTGTTCTCAGTATATTTTCATAGTGTAACATAAAAGGATTTCCAAAATTTACGTTAATTAGCCTCTCGGAGGTGGCGGAACTGTGAGGCAGCTTGGTGGCGTCTAGCTGACCTACGGTCCAGGCTGTCTTGGTGGGTGTAATTACTGGACGCAGTTTTCTGTGTGTGTCACCTCCAGTAATTCCACCCACCTGGACAGTCTCTACCGTAGACCAGCTAGACAAGACCAAGTTTCCATGCAGCGAGGTCACTGAAGGTGGCAACCGCTGACTCTGGGGAAGTGGGGAAGGGAGTCCACCTGAGGTGACACTAGTGGACTCCTGGAGACACTGATCCGGGGAAGGCACCGCTGACTCTGGGGAAGTGGGGAAGGGAGTCCACTCAGGTGACACAAGTGGACTCCTGGAGACACTGATCCGGGGAAGGCACCGCCGACCTTAGGGAAATGGGGAAGGGAAGACATCCGGAGCTGACTCTGGGGAAGTGGGGAAGGCAGTTGAGGCTGACCTTGGGTAAGTGGGGAAGGGAAGATATCCGGCGGTAGACGGAAGGATTCCTGGATACATGATCCTGCGGACGGCAAGAATACCGCTGACCTTGGGGAAGTGGGGAAGGGAGTCCACTCAGGTGACATAAGTGGACTCCTGGAGACACTGATCCGGGGAAGGCACCGCCGACCTTAGGGAAATGGGGAAGGGAAGACATCCGGAGCGAGCGGATGGATTCCTGGATAC
Organism: Cherax quadricarinatus; assembly: GCF_038502225.1. Lineage (NCBI taxonomy): Eukaryota > Metazoa > Arthropoda > Malacostraca > Decapoda > Parastacidae > Cherax > Cherax quadricarinatus. Next base: position 161,027 of record NW_027195360.1, read on the forward strand.
ATGAACTTGAGGAAGGTTGTTGTTGAGGCTGACCTTGGGTAAGTGGGGAAGGGGAGACATCCGGAGCGAGCGGATGGATTCCTGGATACATGAACCTGAGCAAGGCAAGAATACATGCAGTTGAGGCTGACCTTGGGTAAGTGGGGAAGGGAAGATATCCGGCGGTAGACGGAAGGATTCCTGGATACATGATCCTGCGGACGGCAAGAATACCGCTGACCTTGGGGAAGTGGGGAAGGGAGTTCACTCAGGTGACATAAGTGGACTCCTGGAGACACTGATCCGGGGAAGGCACCGCCGACCTTAGGGAAATGGGGAAGGGAAGACATCCGGAGCGAGCGGATGGATTCCTGGATACATGAACTTGAGGAAGGTTGTTGTTGAGGCTGACCTTGGGTAAGTGGGGAAGGGGAGACATCCGGAGCGAGCGGATGGATTCCTGGATACATGAACCTGAGCAAGGCAAGAATACATGCAGTTGAGGCTGACCTTGGGTAAGTGGGGAAGGGAAGATATCCGGCGGTAGACGGAAGGATTCCTGGATACATGATCCTGGGAATGGCAAGAATACCGCTGACCTTGGGGAAGTGGGGAAGGGAGTTCACCTGAGGTGACTGGAGTGGACTCCTGGAGACACTGATCCGGGGAAGGCACCGCCGACCTTAGGGAAATGGGGAAGGGAAGACACCCGGGAGCGAACGGATGGATTCCTGGATACATGAACTTGAGGAAGGTTGTCGTTGAGGCTGACCTTGGGTAAGTGGGGAAGGGGAGACATCTGGGAGCGAACGGATGGATCCCTGGATACATGAACCTTGGCAAGGCAAGAATACATGCAGTTGAGGCTGACCTTGGGTAAGTAGGGAAGGGAAGATATCCGGCGGTAGACGGAAGGATTCCTGGATACATGAACCTGGGGACAGCAAGAAAACAGGTTGGTGAGGCTGACCTTAGGGAAGTGAGGAAGGGAAAACATCCGGAGGCAGACAGATGGATTCCTGGATACATGAACCTGGGGAAGGCTGAGGCTGGAAGGCAGAGAGAGAAAGAGAGGCGAGGCTGACCTTAGGGAAATGAGGAAGGGGAGACATCCGGGGGCCCACGGATGAATTCCTGGACACATGAACCTGGGGAAGGCGAGAGGGGGGACCTTAAAGACGAACCACTGGCCTCCACGTGGCAAGGTCTGGTAACTCAGAGATAACTCTGAGGCTGACAGTGGTCGCAAATATATTATAATTCATTATAATTCATTATTATTATTATTATTATTATGTTATTATTATTATGTTATTATTATTAATTATTATTGTTATTATTCATGATTTGGATTCAAAAGCGTCAACCAGCCTCCCTGACAGTAGCATCGGTGGTGTTATTCCCACTCCAGCCTCCCTGACAGTAGCATCGGTGGTGTTATTCCCACTCCAGCCTCCCTGACAGTAGCATCGGTGGTGTTATTCCCACTCCAGCCTCCCTGACAGTAGCATCGGTGGTGTTATTCCCACTCCAGCCTCCCTGACAGTAGCATCGGTGGTGTTATTCCCACTCCAGCCTCCCTGACAGTAGCATCGGTGGTGTTATTCCCACTCCAGCCTCCCTGACAGTAGCATCGGTGGTGTTATTCCCACTCCAGCCTCCCTGACAGTAGCATCGGTGGTGTTATTCCCACTCCAGCCTCCCTGACAGTAGCATCGGTGGTGTTATTCCCACTCCAGCCTCCCTGACAGTAGCCTCCCTGACAGTAGCATCGGTGGTGTTATTCCCACTCCAGCCTCCCTGACAGTAGCATCGGTGGTGTTATTCCCACTCCAGCCTCCCTGACAGTAGCATCGGTGGTGTTATTCCCACTCCAGCCTCCCTGACAGTAGCATTGGTGGTGTTATTCCCACTCCAGCCTCCCTGACAGTAGCATCGGTGGTGTTATTCCCACTCCAGCCTCCCTGACAGTAGCATCGGTGGTGTTATTCCCACTCCAGCCTCCCTGACAGTAGCATCGGTGGTGTTATTCCCACTCCAGCCTCCCTGACAGTAGCATCGGTGGTGTTATTCCCACTACAGCCTCCCTGACAGTAGCATCGGTGGTGTTATTCCCACTCCAGCCTCCCTGACAGTAGCATCGGTGGTGTTATTCCCACTCCAGCCTCCCTGACAGTAGCATCGGTGGTGTTATTCCCACTCCAGCCTCCCTGACAGTACATCGGTGGTGTTATTCCCACTCTAGCCTCCCTAACAGTAGCATCGGTGGTGTTAATCCCACTCCAGTCTCCCTGACAGTAGCATCGGTGGTGTTATTCCCACTCCAGCCTCCCTAACAGTAGCATCGGTGGTGTTATTCCCACTCCAGCCTCCCTGACAGTAGCATCGGTGGTGTTATTCCCACTCCAGCCTCTGACCTGTTATTCCCACAGTCCCTGACAGTAGCATGGTGGGTTATTCCCACTTCCCTGACAGTAGCATCGGTGATGTTATTCCCACTCCAGCCTCCCTGACATGGTGGTGTTATTCCCACTCCAGCCTCCCTGACAGTACCATGGTGGTGTTATTCCCACTCCAGCCTCCCTGACAGTAGCCATGGTGGTGTTATTCCCACTCCAGCCTCCCTGACAGTAGCCATGGTGGTGTTATTCCCACTCCAGCCTCCCTGACAGTAGCCATGGTGGTGTTATTCCCACTCCAGCCTCCCTGACAGTAGCACTGGTGGTGTTATTCCCACTCCAGCCTCCCTGACAGTAGTTATTCCCACTCCATCCCTGGTGGTGTTATTCCCACTCCATGACAGTAACCATGGTGGTGTTATTCCCACTCCAGCCTCCCTGACAGTAACCATGGTGGTGTTATTCCCACTCCAGCCTCCCTGACAGTAACCATGGTGGTGTTATTCCCACTCCAGCCTCCCTGACAGTAGCCATGGTGGTGTTATTCCCACTCCAGCCTCCCTGACAGTAACCATGGTGGTGTTATTCCCACTCCAGCCTCCCTGACAGTTGCCATGGTGGTGTTATTCCCACTCCAGCCTCCCTGACAGTAACCATGGTGGTGTTATTCCCACTCCAGCCTCCCTGACAGTAACCATGGTGGTGTTATTCCCACTCCAGCCTCCCTGACAGTAACCATGGTGGTGTTATTCCCACTCCAGCTCCCTGACAGTACCTCCCTGACAGTAGCCATGGTGGTGTTATTCCCACTCCAGCCTCCCTGACAGTAACCATGGTGGTGTTATTCCCACTCCAGCCTCCCTGACAGTAACCATGGTGGTGTTATTCCCACTCCAGCCTCCCTGACAGTAACCATGGTGGTGTTATTCCCACTCCAGCCTCCCTGACAGTAGCATCGGTGGTGTTATTCCCACTCCAGCCTCCCTGACAGTAACCATGGTGGGGTTATTCCTACTCGGGAATAACACGTCAGTGGCATCTCGCTGGTGCCACCCACGTTATCATAATATGAAAAAAATCCCCAAAAAGGAAATACTTTCATCATCATTCAACACTTTCACCTCACTCACACATAATCACTGTCTTTGCAGAGGCGCTCAGACACAACAGTTTAGAAGCATATATGAAGTAATATTAGATACTCTTCCAAACTGCCAATATCCCAATATCCGAATGGGTGAAACTGGTCTGTTAACAAGACCTCATGTAAAATTGAGTCCTTTCTTATATTTTCTCTGTGCGTTTAAAGATATATTTTTTTCATTTATGTTAATGTAAAAACTAATAACTTTGTTCTAAAAGAACCTTAGAAAACTTACCTAACCTTTAATTTAATTTAATTTGATTTAGCCTAATTTAACTAAAAATGTTTTAGATAAGTTTACAATAATTTAATAATAAACAAACACAATGAAATACATTTTTTTCCGTTAGGTTCAGAATGATTTTTGCGAAATTATTGCATACACAAACTTTCACTTGTGTATGTGTTAGTATGCTGTTATTGGAAGTTACTGTACTTTTCTTTTGTTACCTATTACAACCCAGGAGTCCCAAAGGCCTGTTATCCTGTGTGTAAAGGCAGCGAAATAAACACAACAGAAAAGCTTTTGACTTGCATTATCCTTCACCAATTTAGAACAGGTTGTGACAACACACAGTCGTACTGGCCAGGTTGTGACAACACACAGTCGTACTGGCCAGGTTGTGACAACACACAGTCGTACTGGCCAGGTTGTGACAACACACAGTCGTACTGGCCAGGTTGTGACAACACACAGTCGTACTGGCCAGGTTGTGAGAACACACAGTCGTACTGGCCAGGTTGTGACAACACACAGTCGTACTGGCCAGGTTGTGACAACACACAGTCGTACTGGCCAGGTTTGTGTACTGGCCAGGTTGTGACAACACACATTCGTACTGGCCAGGTTGTGACAACACACAGTCGTACTGGCCAGGTTGTGACAACACACAGTCGTACTGGCCAGGTTGTGACAACACACAGTCGTACTGGCCAGGTTGTGACAACACACAGTCGTACTGGCCAGGTTGTGACAACACACAGTCGTACTGGCCAGGTTGTGACAACACACAGTCGTACTGGCCAGGTTGTGACAACACACAGTCGTACTGGCCAGGTTGTGACAACACACAGTCGTACTGGCCAGGTTGTGACAACACACAGTCGTACTGGCCAGGTTGTGACAACACACAGTCGTACTGGCCAGGTTGTGACAACACACAGTCGTACTGGCCAGGTTGTGACAACACACAGTCGTACTGGCCAGGTTGTGACAACACACAGTCGTACTGGCCAGGTTGTGGCAACACACAGTCGTACTGGCCAGGTTGTGGCAACACACAGTCGTACTGGCCAGGTTGTGGCAACACACAGTCGTACTGGCCAGGTTGTGACAACACACAGTCGTACTGGCCAGGTTGTGGCAACACACAGTCGTACTGGCCAGGTTGTGGCAACACACAGTCGTACTGGCCAGGTTGTGGCAACACACAGTCGTACTGGCCAGGTTGTGGCAACACACAGTCGTACTGGCCAGGTTGTGGCAACACACAGTCGTACTGGCCAGGTTGTGGCAACACACAGTCGTACTGGCCAGGTTGTGGCAACACACAGTCGTACTGGCCAGGTTGTGGCAACACACAGTCGTACTGGCCAGGTTGTGGCAACACACAGTCGTACTGGCCAGGTTGTGGCAACACACAGTCGTACTGGCCAGGTTGTGGCAACACACAGTCGTACTGGCCAGGTTGTGGCAACACACAGTCGTACTGGCCAGGTTGTGGCAACACACAGTCGTACTGGCCAGGTTGTGGCAACACACAGTCGTACTGGCCAGGTTGTGGCAACACACAGTCGTACTGGCCAGGTTGTGGCAACACACAGTCGTACTGGCCAGGTTGTGGCAACACACAGTCGTACTGGCCAGGTTGTGGCAACACACAGTCGTACTGGCCAGGTTGTGGCAACACACAGTCGTACTGGCCAGGTTGTGGCAACACACAGTCGTACTGGCCAGGTTGTGGCAACACACAGTCGTACTGGCCAGGTTGTGGCAACACACAGTCGTACTGGCCAGGTTGTGGCAACACACAGTCGTACTGGCCAGGTTGTGGCAACACACAGTCGTACTGGCCAGGTTGTGGCAACACACAGTCGTACTGGCCAGGTTGTGGCAACACACAGTCGTACTGGCCAGGTTGTGGCAACACACAGTCGTACTGGCCAGGTTGTGGCAACACACAGTCGTACTGGCCAGGTTGTGGCAACACACAGTCGTACTGGCCAGGTTGTGGCAACACACAGTCGTACTGGCCAGGTTGTGGCAACACACAGTCGTACTGGCCAGGTTGTGGCAACACACAGTCGTACTGGCCAGGTTGTGGCAACACACAGGCGTACTGGCCAGGTTTGGACAACACACAGTCGTACTGGCCAGGTTGTGGCAACACACAGTCGTACTGGCCAGGTTGTGGCAACACACAGTCGTACTGGCCAGGTTGTGGCAACACACAGTCGTACTGGCCAGGTTGTGGCAACACACAGTCGTACTGGCCAGGTTGTGGCAACACACAGTCGTACTGGCCAGGTTGTGGCAACACACAGTCGTACTGGCCAGGTTGTGGCAACACACAGTCGTACTGGCCAGGTTGTGGCAACACACAGTCGTACTGGCCAGGTTGTGGCAACACACAGTCGTACTGGCCAGGTTGTGGCAACACACAGTCGTACTGGCCAGGTTGTGGCAACACACAGTCGTACTGGCCAGGTTGTGGCAACACACAGTCGTACTGGCCAGGTTGTGGCAACACACAGTCGTACTGGCCAGGTTGTGGCAACACACAGTCGTACTGGCCAGGTTGTGGCAACACACAGTCGTACTGGCCAGGTTGTGGCAACACACAGTCGTACTGGCCAGGTTGTGGCAACACACAGTCGTACTGGCCAGGTTGTGGCAACACACAGTCGTACTGGCCAGGTTGTGGCAACACACAGTCGTACTGGCCAGGTTGTGGCAACACACAGTCGTACTGGCCAGGTTGTGGCAACACACAGTCGTACTGGCCAGGTTGTGGCAACACACAGTCGTACTGGCCAGGTCGTGGCAGCCACCACCAAAATTCTTATTGTCAACAGATCGAATCATCCAAGTCGAGTGTTTTTTTTTTTTTCATCACGGAAAGTTTTTATTTTTTGTCTGTTGTGGTGAATGTTTTTTTAAGTCATTAATAAAGAGGTGAGAGAAGTGTAAGTATGAGAATTGAGAAAGTTATTTAATAATTAATTCTACTTAAACAAAGTGTTTATTCTTCTGAATATCTTCTTTATCTTAACCACAAGTCTCTCAAGTTAGTAATTTCTTCACATATTTACATCTTTTACCACATTATTTCATCAAAAAATTATAACCCTTATTGCACTTTCTTAGAGAAAATTTAAATGATATAAACAAAAATTATCTAAATTCTCATACACAATTTATACAATATTAATTTTAATTAAACAATGGTGAGGGAGAGTGTTGATATGTCTATGATAACGTGTACATATGTATGTATATATGTGTGTTGGTAGTAGTGTGTTTGTAGTGATGTATGTGTGTACACATGTATGTATATATGTGTGTTGGTAGTAGTGTGTTTGTAGTGATGTATGTGTGTACACATGTATGTATATATGTGTGTTGGTAGTAGTGTGTTTGTAGTGATGTATGTGTGTACACATGTATGTATATATGTGTGTTGGTAGTAGTGTGTTTGTAGTGATGTATGTGTGTACACATGTATGTATATATGTGTGTTGGTAGTAGTGTGTTTGTAGTGATGTATGTGTGTACACATGTATGTATATATGTGTGTTGGTAGTAGTGTGTTTGTAGTGATGTATGTGTGTACACATGTATGTATATATGTGTGTTGGTAGTAGTGTGTTTGTAGTGATGTATGTGTGTACACATGTATGTATATATGTGTGTTGGTAGTAGTGTGTTTGTAGTGATGTATGTGTGTACACATGTATGTATATATGTGTGTTTGTAGTGTTGTATGTGTGTACACATGTATGTATATATGTGTGTTGGTAGTAGTGTGTTTGTAGTGATGTATGTGTGTACACATGTATGTATATATGTGTGTTGGTAGTAGTGTGTTTGTAGTGATGTATATGTGTACACATGTATGTATATATGTGTGTTGGTAGTAGTGTGTTGTAGTGTAGTGATGTGTATGTATGTGTACACATGTATGTATATATATGTGTGTGTGTACACATGTAGTAGTGTGTTTGTAGTGATGTGTATGTGTACACATGTATGTATATGTGTGTTTAGTAGTGTGTTGTGTAGTAGTGTGTTTGTAGTGATGTGTATGTGTACACATGTATGTATATAGTAGTGTGTATGTGTACACATGTATGTATATATAGTGTGTTTGTAGTGTGTGTTTGTAGTGATGTGTATATGTGTACACATGTATGTATATATGTGTGTTGGTAGTAGTGTGTTTGTAGTGTATATATGTGTATATGTGTACACATGTATGTATATATGTGTGTTGGTAGTAGTGTGTTGTGTATGTGTGATGTAGTAGTGTGTTTGTACACATGTGTACACATGTATGTATATATGTGTGTTGGTAGTAGTGTGTTTGTAGTGATGTATATGTGTACACATGTATGTATATATGTGTGTTGGTAGTAGTGTGTTTGTAGTGATGTGTATGTGTACACATGTATGTATATATGTGTGTTGGTAGTAGTGTGTTTGTAGTGATGTGTATGTGTACACATGTATGTATATATGTGTGTTGGTAGTAGTGTGTTTGTAGTGATGTATATGTGTACACATGTGTGTACACCTATGTACACCTATGTATGTATATATGTGTGTTGGTAGTAGTGTGTTTGTAGTGATGTGTATGTGTACACATGTATATATGTGTGTTGGTAGTTGTGTGTTTGTAGTGATGTGTATGTGTACACATGTATGTATATATGTGTGTTTGTAGTGATGTATATGTGTACACATGTATGTATATATGTGTGTTGGTAGCGTGTTTGTAGTGATGTATATGTGTACACATGTATGTACATATGTGTGTTTGTAGTGATGTATATGTGTACACATGTATGTATATATGTGTGTTTGTAGTGATGTATATGTGTACACATGTATGTATATATGTGTGTTTGTAGTGATGTATATGTGTACACATGTATGTATATATGTGTGTTTGTAGTGATGTATATGTGTACACATGTATGTATATATGTGTGTTTGTAGTGATGTATATGTGTACACATGTATGTATATATGTGTGTTTGTAGTGATGTATATGTGTACACATGTATGTATATATGTGTGTTTGTAGTGATGTATATGTGTACACATGTATGTATATATGTGTGTTTGTAGTGATGTATATGTGTACACATGTATGTATATATGTGTGTTTGTAGTGATGTATATGTGTACACATGTATGTATATATGTGTGTTTGTAGTGATGTATATGTGTACACATGTATGTATATATGTGTGTTTGTAGTGATGTATATGTGTACACATGTATGTATATATGTGTGTTTGTAGTGATGTATATGTGTACACATGTATGTATATATGTGTGTTTGTAGTGATGTATATGTGTACACATGTATGTATATATGTGTGTTTGTAGTGATGTATATGTGTACACATGTATGTATATATGTGTGTTTGTAGTGATGTATATGTGTACACATGTATGTATATATGTGTGTTTGTAGTGATGTATATGTGTACACATGTATGTATATATGTGTGTTTGTAGTGATGTATATGTGTACACATGTATGTATATATGTGTGTTTGTAGTGATGTATATGTGTACACATGTATGTATATATGTGTGTTTGTAGTGATGTATATGTGTACACATGTATGTATATATGTGTGTTTGTAGTGATGTATATGTGTACACATGTATGTATATATGTGTGTTTGTAGTGATGTATATGTGTACACATGTATGTATATATGTGTGTTTGTAGTGATGTATATGTGTACACATGTATGTATATATGTGTGTTTGTAGTGATGTATATGTGTACACATGTATGTATATATGTGTGTTTGTAGTGATGTATATGTGTACACATGTATGTATATATGTGTGTTTGTAGTGATGTATATGTGTACACATGTATGTATATATGTGTGTTTGTAGTGATGTATATGTGTACACATGTATGTATATATGTGTGTTTGTAGTGATGTATATGTGTACACATGTATGTATATATGTGTGTTTGTAGTGATGTATATGTGTACACATGTATGTATATATGTGTGTTTGTAGTGATGTATATGTGTACACATGTATGTATATATGTGTGTTTGTAGTGATGTATATGTGTACACATGTATGTATATATGTGTGTTTGTAGTGATGTATATGTGTACACATGTATGTATATATGTGTGTTTGTAGTGATGTATATGTGTACACATGTATGTATATATGTGTGTTTGTAGTGATGTATATGTGTACACATGTATGTATATATGTGTGTTTGTAGTGATGTATATGTGTACACATGTATGTATATATGTGTGTTTGTAGTGATGTATATGTGTACACATGTATGTATATATGTGTGTTTGTAGTGATGTATATGTGTACACATGTATGTATATATGTGTGTTTGTAGTGATGTATATGTGTACACATGTATGTATATATGTGTGTTTGTAGTGATGTATATGTGTACACATGTATGTATATATGTGTGTTTGTAGTGATGTATATGTGTACACATGTATGTATATATGTGTGTTTGTAGTGATGTATATGTGTACACATGTATGTATATATGTGTGTTTGTAGTGATGTATATGTGTACACATGTATGTATATATGTGTGTTTGTAGTGATGTATATGTGTACACATGTATGTATATATGTGTGTTTGTAGTGATGTATATGTGTACACATGTATGTATATATGTGTGTTTGTAGTGATGTATATGTGTACACATGTATGTATATATGTGTGTTTGTAGTGATGTATATGTGTACACATGTATGTATATATGTGTGTTTGTAGTGATGTATATGTGTACACATGTATGTATATATGTGTGTTTGTAGTGATGTATATGTGTACACATGTATGTATATATGTGTGTTTGTAGTGATGTATATGTGTACACATGTATGTATATATGTGTGTTTGTAGTGATGTATATGTGTACACATGTATGTATATATGTGTGTTTGTAGTGATGTATATGTGTACACATGTATGTATATATGTGTGTTTGTAGTGATGTATATGTGTACACATGTATGTATATATGTGTGTTTGTAGTGATGTATATGTGTACACATGTATGTATATATGTGTGTTTGTAGTGATGTATATGTGTACACATGTATGTATATATGTGTGTTTGTAGTGATGTATATGTGTACACATGTATGTATATATGTGTGTTTGTAGTGATGTATATGTGTACACATGTATGTATATATGTGTGTTTGTAGTGATGTATATGTGTACACATGTATGTATATATGTGTGTTTGTAGTGATGTATATGTGTACACATGTATGTATATATGTGTGTTTGTAGTGATGTATATGTGTACACATGTATGTATATATGTGTGTTTGTAGTGATGTATATGTGTACACATGTATGTATATATGTGTGTTTGTAGTGATGTATATGTGTACACATGTATGTATATATGTGTGTTTGTAGTGATGTATATGTGTACACATGTATGTATATATGTGTGTTTGTAGTGATGTATATGTGTACACATGTATGTATATATGTGTGTTTGTAGTGATGTATATGTGTACACATGTATGTATATATGTGTGTTTGTAGTGATGTATATGTGTACACATGTATGTATATATGTGTGTTTGTAGTGATGTATATGTGTACACATGTATGTATATATGTGTGTTTGTAGTGATGTATATATGTGTACACATGTATGTATATATGTGTGTTTGTAGTGATGTATATGTGTACACATGTATGTATATATGTGTGTTTGTAGTGATGTATATGTGTACACATGTATGTATATATGTGTGTTTGTAGTGATGTATATGTGTACACATGTATGTATATGTGTACACATGTATGTATATATGTGTAGATGAAAGTGAAAAGAAAACGTCAAAAAAAAACTTGTATGATCTACATAATAATTCAGAGTAAAGAAGAGCACAGTTCCGTGGTACAGCTGTCAGCTTGACTGACTCTGCTGTCAGCCTGGCTGACTCTGCTGTCAGCCTGGCTGACTCTGCTGTCAGCCTGGCTGACTCTGCTGTCAGCACAGTTCCGTGGTACAGCTGTCAGCTTGGCTGACTCTGCTGTCAGCACAGTTCCGTGGTACAGCTGTCACATCTTTAAATATTCAAAAGTTACACAAACAATGTTCTCAAATTACTGTAAACCAATATTTTTTTGTCTTATATATTCTGAATATTGAAGCAAATACTCATATCTAAATTTCCCATATATTGTCTCTGCTACATTGTTTAATCATGTGGACGAGTACATGTATGTCTATGAGAATGTGTACACATGTATGTGTACATAAGTGTTCGTGGGATGGGCTTTGGAGTGATATATTTGTGTGTATGTATGTGTGATCTCAGACATATTATAGTGATAGGAGATAACTGTGTACATTGTTGTGTGCGTATTTGTAGTACATGGGATTGCGTGTGATTTTTTATGCATGCAAGTGTATGTATAATGATGTATGAGTAAGGTGAATGTGTTTAAACGTATAAATATTTGTGAAAATACTTATATATGTGTATGCAAACAATTTCTGCGCTTGTTAGGCTTTCAGTGCCAAATATAAAAGACGGATAAATAAACAAAAATGAAAGCAGTGTAATATTTAACATAGTTATGATGGTGGTGGACAAATTAACCAACATTTGGGTATTCATCTGCAATAATAAAACACTCTCAAATACTTTTAAACAGCTAAATAAGTAAAAAAACAACTTGTTCTCAGTATATTTTCATAGTGTAACATAAAAGGATTTCCAAAATTTATGTTAATTAGCCTCTCGGAGGTGGCGGAACTGTGAGGCAGCTTGGTGGCGTCTAGCTGACCTACGGTCCAGGCTGTCTTGGTGGGTGTAATTACTGGACGCAGTTTTCTGTGTGTGTCACCTCCAGTAATTCCACCCACCTGGACAGTCTCTACCGTAGACCAGCTAGACAAGACCAAGTTTCCATGCAGCGAGGTCACTGAAGGTGGCAACCGCTGACTCTGGGGAAGGTGCTGACTCTGGGGAAGTGGGGAAGGGAGTCTACCTGAGGTGACACTAGTGGACTCCTGGAGACACTGATCCGGGGAAGGCACCGCTGACTCTGGGGAAGTGGGGAAGGGAGTCCACCTGAGGTGACACTAGTGGACTCCTGGAGACACTGATCCGGGGAAGGCACCGCCGACCTTAGGGAAATGGGGAAGGGAAGACATCCGGAGCGAGCGGATGGATTCCTGGATACATGAACTTGAGGAAGGTTGTTGTTGAGGCTGACCTTGGGTAAGTGGGGAAGGGGAGACATCCGGAGCGAGCGGATGGATTCCTGGATACATGAACCTGAGCAAGGCAAGAATACATGCAGTTGAGGCTGACGTTGGGTAAGTGGGGAAGGGAATATATCCGACGGTAGACGGAAGGATTCCTGGATACATGATCCTGCGGACGGCAAGAATACCGTTGACCTTGGGGAAGTGGGGAAGGGAGTTCACCTGAGGTGACATAAGTGGATTCCTGGAGACACTTATCCGGGGAAGGCACCGCCGACCTTAGGGAAATGGGGAAGGGAAGACATCCGGAGCGAGCGGATGGATTCCTGGATACATGAACTTGAGGAAGGTTGTTGTTGAGGCTGACCTTAGGTAAGTGGGGAAGGGGAGACATCCGGAGCGAGCGGATGGATTCCTGGATACATGAACCTTGGCAAGGCAAGAATACATGCAGTTGAGGCTGACCTTGGGTAAGTGGGGAAGGGAAGATATCCGGCGGTAGACGGAAGGATTCCTGGATACATGAACCTGGGGACAGCAAGAAAACAGGTTGGTGAGGCTGACCTTAAGGAAGTGAGGAAGGGAATACATCCGGAGGCAGACAGATGGATTCCTGCATACATGAACCTGGGGAAGGCTGAGGCTGGAAGGCAGAGAGAGAAAGAGAGGCGAGGCTCACCTTAGGGAAATGAGGAAGGGGAGACATCCGGGGGCCCACGGATGAATTCCTGGACACATGAACCTGGGGAAGGCGAGGGGGGGGGGGCGGACCTCAAAGACGAACCACTGGCCTCCACGTGGCAAGGTCTGGTAACTCAGAGATAACTCTGAGGCTGACAGTGGTCGCAAATATATTATAATTCATTATTATTATAAGAACATAAGAATGTAGGAACACTGCAGAAGGCCTACTGGCCCATACGAGGCAGGTCCTTATCAAAACGACATCTACCTAAAGCTACTCAAGAAATATCTCCCGTACCCCTTGACACCAATCAAACCCAGCCCCTCCCACCCATATATTTGTCCAGTCTCTTCTTAAAGCTACCCAAGGTCCTAGCCTCTATCACCCCACTGGGAAGACTGTTCCACGCATCTACAACTCTGTTAGAAAACCAGTACTTACCTATGTCCTTTCTAAATCTAAATTTATCCTACTTAAACCCATTATTCCTGGTTCTTACCTGGTTCGACACCCTCAGTACTTTATTAATGTCTCCCTTGTTTATGCCCGTCATCCACTTATACACTTCAATGATATCTCCCCTTATTCTACGCCTCTCCAGAGAGTGGAGATTTAAGGCTTTAAGTCTATCTTCATACGGGAGGTTCCTTACACAGTAAATCATTTTAGTCATTCTTCTCTGTATGTTCTCTAATGAGTCTATGTCCATCCTGTAGTAAGGGGACCAAAACTGAGCAGCATAATCTAAATGAGGCCTCACTAGTGATGTATAGAGCTGTAAAATAACTTTTGGACTTCTGTTACTTATACTTCTTGAGATAAATCCAACTAATCTGTTGGCCTTGTTGCGCACACTGAGGCACTGCTGTCTTGGCTTTAGATTTCTGCTTACCATGACTCCCAAGTCTTTTTCACATTCTGTATGACCAAGCTCTACTTCACCTAGATTATAGCTTCGAGGGTTATTTTCATTACCAAGGGCAAGTACCTTACACTTATCCACATTAAACTTCATCTGCCATTTTTCAGACCAAGACATTAATTTGTTCAAATCGTCCTGGAGTTCATTGATATCCTCCTCAGAGTGAATTATACGGCCTATCTTTGTATCATCAGCAAACTTACTCATGTCACTAGTAATCCCTTTATCAAGGTCATTAATGTAAATTATGAACAAGAGAGGGCCTAAAACTGATCCTTGTGGAACGCCACTAGTGACTAATCCCCATTCAGATTTCACTCCATTAATGGTAACTCTCTGCTTTCTATTGGTAAGCCATGCCTCAATCCATGCTAGAACTTTACCTCCTATACCATGAGCTGCCACTTTTCTTAAGAGTCTCTTGTGAGGTACTCTGTCGAAGGCTTTACTAAAATCCAAATAAACAATATCATATTCCTTATCACTGTCAACTGCCTCAAATGTTCTATTGAAGAACGTCAGTAAGTTTGTCAGGCAGGAACGACCTCTCGTGAATCCATGCTGAGATTCATTTATCAAGTTATGCTCTTCAAGGTGACTTCTGATAATGTCAGCTATAATTGATTCTAATAAGTTGCCCACTATAGATGTCAGGCTTATTGGACGGTAATTTGAAGGAGTGGACTTATCCCCTGATTTGAATATAGGAACCTCATTAGCCATCTTCCACATCTCTGGCACAACACTGGTAAGGATGGACGCATTGAATACACTCGTTAATGGCTGACTAAGCTCCATCTTGCATTCCTTAAGTACCCTTGAAAACAACTCATCGGGTCCCGGGGACTTATTTTGTTTCAGTTTGTCTATCTGTTTAATAACCATGTCCCTCGTGACAGTAATATTAGTTAACTTAATTTCATCAGGAACTAAATAATTGTTAATTACTGGAATCTCATTTACATCTTCCTGTGTAAAAACTGACAAAAAATAGTCATTAAATAAGGAACACATTTCCAGTTCATTATCCGTCAGCTGTCCATTCCCAGATTTCAGAGGTCCTACTTTTTCCTTCACCTTCGTCCTATACACTTGAAAGAACCCCTTTGGATTAGTCTTTGATTCATTAGCAACTCTAATTTCATAGTCACGTTTAGCCTTTCTAATCGCTTTTTTTACTTCTCTTTTAAGCTGAACATATTGGTCAGTAAGGTTAACCTCTCCTCTTCTGATGCGCCTATAAATTCCCCTTTTCTCCCCTAATAGATGCTTTAGCCTCCTGTTAACCCATTTGGGATCGTTATTATTAGACCTAATTTCTCTCTGGGGATTGTATATACTCTGGGCACTGTGTACATTATTAAGAAAACAATCATAAAAGCAGATCCCTTCATATTCATAAGTATGATTATCGTCAATAAAATCATTAGCTAGATAACCCCAATCAAGATTAGACAGATGTTCCCTAAGTCCATTATAATCGGCAGAACGAAAATCGGGGATTTTTACTGTATTATCATTATTCTTGCATTCCCAATTAATGCTAAAGGTGATGGATTTGTGATCACTTGCGCCAAGCTCTTCAGTGATCTCCAGATTATTCACGAGTGTTTCCTTATTTGACAAGACTAGGTCTAGCAAATTATTACCCCTGGTAGGTTCAGTTACACTCTGTTTCAGAAAACAGTCCTGAACTGTTTCCATGAAGTCACTGGACTCTAGATTACCTGTCAAAGAATTCCAGTCAATTTGGCTAAAGTTAAAGTCCCCTACTATGACTACGTTACTGTGTACAGAAGCCCTAACAATTTCGTCCCAAAGAAGTCCCCTTCTATCGTGATCCAAGCCTGGAGGTCGGTATATTACACCTAGAATTAGTTTTTCTTGACCCTCCACGAACTCTACCCAAACAGACTCTGTTACTGCTCCATCTATTTTTATACCTGTTTTTATGCAACAATTAATATTTTCTCGAACATACAATGCAACTCCTCCCCCCTTCCCATTACATCCAACCACATTGAATAACTTAAATCCCTGAATATTACACTCAGCAGTCATATCCCGACTCTTTAAATCATACCACGTTTCAGTTAATGCAATGATATCAAAGTTCCCAGCACATGCTACCAAACGTAGTTCATTAATTTTATTTCTTGCACTTCGACTGTTAGCATAAAATACCATCATATGTTTTTTCTTCTGCACATTTTTCCTATTCATCTTTGTTTTTACGCAATTTCTGAAATTATCATTACCCAGAGTTACTCCATGACAGTTACTGTTAAGATTCTTAATATCAGAGCATAAGTCAATATATCCATACTCATTATTAATCATTTCTAAACCCATACCTCTAACTAATCCTAGTTTAAAGTCCTAACAACCCCCTCAACTGAGTTAGCAAGAAAACCCACACCTGCCCTGGATAAGTGAACCCCATCCCTGGCATACATGTCATTTCGGCCATAGAAGTTGTCCCAGTTGTCAATGAATGGTACTGCATTATCCTTACAGTGTTTGTCCAGCCAACAATTAATACCAATTGCTCTGGACAACCATTCATGACCAACACCTCTTCTTGGCAAAATGCCACATATAACAGGGCGCCCCCCCTTCTTCCTAATCATGTCTATAGCTGTCCTGAACTTTCTAACTAAATCCTCACTTCTACGCTTGCCTACATCATTGCCTCCAGCACTGAGGCAAATAATAGGATTGATCCCATTACCGTTCATGATGTTGTCAAGCCGGCTAACAATGTCCTCCATCCCAGCCCCAGGAAAGCATACCCTTTGTCTCCTACTCCTGTCCTTCAAGCAGAATGCCCTATCCATGTATCTAACCTGGCTATCCCCAACAACAACAATATTCTTACCTTCCTTGTTGTCGTTCGTCGTGACGATCCCAGTAGTAGACTCACATTCGTCGGGTAGCACCGAGAATGCGTTGGAGGTTTCCACGGGAGTTTCCACAGCAGTCTCTTTCTTCTTCATCGTTTCTGGCTTTCCATTCGTCTTCTTGATCGTCAACTTCGTCGTCCCCTGCTGTCCAGCCACTGACCACGATCCCTTCTTGACCTGAGGACTCGAAACAGGAGGACTACTACGAATCCTCTTGTTTTCCTCGGTCAGTCGCCGTATCTCCATCTTCGCTGCCCTCAATTCTTCCTTAAGTTGCTGGTGAAGTTGCTCGATGGAGGGCATCTTGGTTCAGTCCACGGGAGTAAACAAGACACTTCTTCACAGAGTTAAGTACAGGTCACATTATTATTATGTTATTATTATTATGTTATTATTATTAATTATTATTGTTATTATTCATGATTTGGATTCAAAAGCGTCAACCAGCCTCCATGACAGTAGCATCGGTGGTGTTATTCCCACTCCAGCCTCCATGACAGTAGCATTGGTGGTGTTATTCCCACTCCAGCCTCCCTGACAGCAGCATTGGTGGTGTTAATCCCACTCCAGCCTCCCTGACAGTAGCATTGGTGGTGTTATTCCCACTCCAGCCGACCTGACTGTAGCATTGGTGGTGTTATTCCCACTCCAGCCGACCTGACAGTAGCATTGGTGGTGTTATTCCCACTCCAGCCTCCCTGACAGTAGCATCCGTGGTGTTATTCCCACTCCAGCCTCCCTGACAGTAGCATCGGTGGTGTTATTCCCACTCCAGCCTCCCTGACTGTAGCATTGGTGGTGTTATTCCCACTCCAGCCTCCCTGACAGTAGCATCGGTGGTGTTATTCCCACTCCAGCCTCCCTGACAGTAGCATTGGTGGTGTTATTCCCACTCCAGCCTCCCTGACAGTAGCATCGGTGGTGTTATTCCCACTCCAGCCTCCCTGACAGTAGCATCGGTGGTGTTATTCCCACTCCAGCCTCACTGACAGTAGCATCGGTGGCGTTATTCCCACTCCAGCCTCACTGACAGTAGCATCGGTGGTGTTATTCCCACTCCAGCCTCCATGACAGTAGCATGGGTGGTGTTATTCCCACTCCAGCCTCCCTGACAGTAGCATCGGTGGTGTTATTCCCACTCCAGCCTCCCTGACAGTAGCATCGGTGGTGTTATTCCCACTCCAGCCTCCCTGACAGTAGCATCGGTGGTGTTATTCCCACTCCAGCCTCACTGGCAGTAGCATTGGTGTTATTCCCACTCCAGCCTCACTGACAGTAGCATCGGTGGTGTTATTCCCACTCCAGCCTCCCTGACAGTAGCATTGGTGGTGCTATTCCCTCTCCAGCCTCACTGACAGTAGCATCGGTGGTGTTATTCCCACTCGAGCCTCCCTGACAGTAGCATTGGTGGTGTTATTCCCTCTCCAGCCTCCCTGACAGTAGCATCGGTGGTGTTATTCCCACTCGAGCCTCCCTGACAGTAGCATCGGTGGTGTTATTCCCTCTCCAGCCTCCATGACAGTAGCATCGGTTGTGTTATTCCCACTCCAGCCTGCCTGACAGTAGCCATGGTGGTGTTATTCCCACTCCAGCCTCCCTGACAGTAGCCATGGTGGTGTTATTCCCACTCCATCCTCCCTGACAGTAGCCATGGTGGTGTTATTCCCACTCCAGCCTCCCTAACAGTAGCATCGGTGGTGTTATTCCCACTCCAGCCTCCCTAACAGTAGCATCGGTGGTGTTATTCCCACTCCAGCCTCCCTGACAGTAGCCATGGTGGTGTTATTCCCACTCCAGCCTCCCTGACAGTAACCATGGTGGGGTTATTCCCACTCCAGCCTCCCTGACAGTAGCCATGGTGGTGTTATTCCCACTCCAGCCTCCCTGACAGTAGCCATGGTGGTGTTATTCCCACTCTATCCTCCCTGACAGTAACCATGGTGGGGTTATTCCTACTCGGGAATAACACGTCAGTGGCATCTCGCTGGTGCCACCCACGTTATCATAATATGAAAAAAATCCCCAAAAAGGAAATACTTTCATCATCATTCAACACTTTCACCTCACTCACACATAATCACTGTCTTTGCAGAGGCGCTCAGACACAACAGTTTAGAAGCATATATGAAGTAATATTAGATACTCTTCCAAACTGCCAATATCCCAATATCCGAATGGGTGAAACTGGTCTGTTAACAAGACCTCATGTAAAATTGAGTCCTTTCTTATATTTTCTCTGTGCGTTTAAAGATATATTTTTTTTCATTTATGTTAATGTAAAAACTAATAACTTTGTTCTAAAAGAACCTTAGAAAACTTACCTAACCTTTAATTTAATTTAATTTGATTTAGCCTAATTTAACTAAAAATGTTTTAGATAAGTTTACAATAATTTAATAATAAACACAATGAAATACATTTTTTTCCGTTAGGTTCAGAAAGATTTTTGCGAAATTATTGCAAACACAAACTTTCACTTGTGTATGTGTTACTATGCTGTTATTGGAAGTTACTGTACTTTTGTTTTGTTACCTATTACAACCCAGGAGTCGCAAAGGCCTGTTATCCTGTGTGTAAAGGGAGTGAAATAAACACAACAGAAAAGCTTTTGACTTGCATTATCCTTCGCCAGTTTTGAACAGAAGTATGTACACTATATACACTATGTACAACAATAGGTATTAGTGCACTCCACGATAAGCAAGTCAAAATAGAAGCCACTAGAGAGCAGACCGTGCTTCAACCAGCTCTGGAATGGGGCTGACAAGGGCAGACAGGTGAGTGGTACCCACATCACCTCTGCGATTGCCAAACCCATCTTCTCATCGGCTGGAACCTGGGTACTGATTGAACGACGGGGCCCCAACGTCAACATTTAGTACCTGGTTCGCTGGTTGGGGGAGATAGCCCTTAAGTGAGGGACTGTACATGCGACGAATAAAGGTTACGTGCTCTTTGCATGCCACATTACTGCACTTGTAAGTTATTCAGCTGTTGTTGCGCGTTGTTGCTCCGTTTTTGCGTAATACTTTGTCGCTCTTTCACGGTGACGTGCTTGCTGTGTTGACGTGCTTGCTGTGTTGACGTGCTTGCTGTGTTGACGTGCTTGCTGTGTTGACGTGCTTGCTGTGTTGACGTGCTTGCTGTGTTGACGTGCTTGCTGTGCTGACGTGCCTGCTGTGTTGACGTGCTTGCTGTGTTGACGTGCTTGCTCTGTTGTTAAATTGAAGTAAAGGTTTAACACTGCTAGTTACTGCAAGCACTTCAAACTTACCCACAACAGTGTCTCCCACACTGACATGACTGTCTTCCCTAGCAGGTATGTAGTGTCTCCCACACTCGCATGACTGTCTCCCCTGGCAGGTATGTAGTGTCTCCCACACTGGCATGACTGTCTCCCCTGGCAGGTATGTAGTGTCTCCCACACTGGCATGACTGTCTTCCCTGGCAGGTATGTAGTGTCTCCCACACTGGCATGACTGTCTCCCCTGGCAGGTATGTTGTGTCTCCCACACTGGCATGACTGTCTCCCCTGGCAGGTATGTAGTGTCTCCCACACTGGCATGACTGTCTCCCCTGGCAGGTACGTAGTGTCTCCCACACTGGCATGACTGTCTTCCCTGGCAGGTATGTAGTGTCTCCCACACTGGCATGACTGTCTCCCTTGGCAGGTATGTTGTGTCTCCCACACTGGCATGACTGTCTCCCCTGGCAGGTATGTAGTGTCTCCCACACTGGCATTACTCTCTCTCCTGGCAGGTATGTTGTGTCTCCCACACAGGCATTACTGTCTCCGCTGGCAGGTATGTTGTGTCTCCCACACTGGCATTACTGGCTCTCCTGGCAGGTATGTTGTGCCTCCCACACTTGCATTACTGTCTCTCTTGGCAGGTATTTTGTGTCTCCCACACTTGCATTACTGTCTCTCCTGGCAGGTATCTTGCGTCTCCCACACTGACATTACTCTCTCCCCTGGCTTCTTCTTTTCCGGTTTCTTATGACCAGAGCTTTGGTAAGATGGATAAGGAAGAAGGATGGGTAAGGATAGAAATATTGGAAACGGGTAGGAGGGGGGAGTGAGGTAGGATATTAAAGGGTGGGAGTGGGAGTGAGGTAGGATATAAAAGGGTGGGAGGGGGGAGTGAGGTAGAGTATGAAAGGGTGGGAAGGGGGAGTGAGGTAGGATATAAAAGGGTGGGAGAGGGGAGTGAGGTAGGATATAAAAGGGTGGGAGGGGGGAGTGAGGTAGGATATATAAGGGTGGGAGGGGGGAGTGAGGTAGAGTATGAAAGGGTGGGAGGGGGAGTGAGGTAGGATATAAAAAGTAAGTGACACAACCACTTTGGTGCAATTTAAAAAGTTTGTAGATGAATGGTTCAGAGAACCGACATGTTGATAAATTAGACACATGTGCAACTCTTGGGTATCTTTATTGAGGAAACGTTTCGCCACACAGTGGCTTCATCAGTCCATACGTAGGAGAAACTTGAAGAACAGGAGGAGAATGAGGTAATCAGTCCCTCAACCTTGAGTCGATGTGTTCAGTCCATCAATCTTGAATAGAATACATCATATGAGCGGAGAAGCAGCTTATAAACCGTATAGCAGGAGAGGTGCAGCAGTCATAGGTGGTGTCACATTTGTTCAATGTGGAAGTAGGTCGTGCCCAAGAATTAGGCAAGCGAAGAAATCCTAAGTATTAAGATCCCAAGAAGTTGCAGTGTCTGACAGGTTTGTAGATGAATGGTTCAGAGAACCGACATGTTGATAAATTAGACACTTGTGCAACTCTTGGGTATCTTTATTGAGGAAACGTTTCGCCACAGAGTGGCTTCATCAGTCCATACGTATGGACTGATGAAGCCACGAGTTGCACATGTGTCTAATTTATCAATTTAAAAAGTGTATGTGGAATATTAGAATATTCTTGAAGGGGTATAATACTAACCCATCAGAGTCACATAGATATAACACATATATAGGTACATGACTCTGAATTATTGGTAGTAGATATACAAGAAATTTTAACAATGTTTGAAAGCTGGAAAGCTGTATGCCTTGGATCAACGTCTAGCGTGAGCTAGGCGCCAAGGTATTGGACCAGTGTAGCTAGGTTGGTAAAGCACTGCGTACCTTGTTCCAAGGTTCGTAGGTTCGAGTCTCCTTCAGCCAGAGATCAGTATAATATATATATATATATATATATATATATATATATATATATATATATATATATATATATATATATATATATATATATATATATATATATTTCAACAAGTCGGTCGTCTCCCACCGAGGCAGGGTGACCCAAAAAAAAGAAAGAAAATAACCAAAAAGAAAATACTTTCATCATCATTCAACACTTTCACCACACACACACATTATCACTGCTTTTGCAGAGGTGCTCAGAATACAATAGTTTAGAAGCATATACGTATAGAGATACACAACATATCCCTCCAAACTGCCAATATCCCAAACCCCTCCTTTAAAGTGCAGGCATTGTACTTCCCATTTCCAGGACTCAAGTCCGACTATATGAAAATAACCGGTTTCCCTGAATCCCTTCACTAAATATTACCCTGCTCACACTCCAACAGATCGTCAGGTCCCAAGTATCATTCGTCTCCATTCACTCCTATCTAACACGCTCATGCACGCTTGCTGGAAGTCCAAGCCCCTCACCCAGAAAACCTCCTTTACCCCCTCTTTCCAACCCTTTCGAGGACGACCCCTACCCCTCTTTCCTTCCCCTATAGATTTATATGCTTTCCATGTCATTCTACTTTGATCCATTATCTCTAAATGACCAAACCACCTCAACAACCCCTCTTCTGCCCTCTGACTAATGCTTTTATTAACTCCACACCTTCTCTTAATTTCCACACTCCGAATTTTCTGCATAATATTTACACCACACATTGCCCTTAGACAGGACATCTCCACTGCCTCCAACCGTCTCCTCGCTGCTGCATTTACCACCCAAGCTTCACATCCATATAAGAGTGTTGGTACTACTATACTTTCATACATTCCCTTCTTTGCCTCCATAGATAACGTTTTTTGACTCCACATATACCTCAACGCACCACTCACCTTTTTTCCCTCATCAATTCTATGATTAACCTCATCCTTCATAAATCCATCCGCCGACACGTCAACTCCCAAGTATCTGAAAACATTCACTTCTTCCATACTCCTCCTCCCCAATTTGATATCCAATTTTTCTTTATCTAAATCATTTGATACCCTCATCACCTTACTCTTTTCTATGTTCACTTTCAACTTTCTACCTTTACACACATTCTCAAACTCATCCACTAACCTTTGCAATTTTTCTTTAGAATCTCCCATAAGCACAGTATCATCAGCAAAAAGTGGCTGTGTCAATTCCCATTTTGAATTTGATTCCCCATAATTTAATCCCACCCCTCTCCCGAACACCCTAGCATTTACTTCTTTTACAACCCCATCTATAAATATATTAAACAACCATGGTGACATTACACATCCCTGTCTAAGACCTACTTTTACCGGGAAGTATTCTCCCTCTCTTCTACACACCCTAACCTGAGCCTCACTATCCTCATAAAAGCTCTTTACAGTATTTAGTAACTTACCACCTATTCCATATACTTGCAACATCTGCCACATTGCTCCTCTATCCACTCTATCATATGCCTTTTCTAAATCCATAAATGCAATAAAAACTTCCCTACCTTTATCTACATACTGTTCACATATATGCTTCAATGTAAACACTTGATCTACACATCCCCTACCCACTCTGAAGCCTCCTTGCTCGTCCGCAATTCTACATTCTGTCTTACCTCTAATTCTTTCAATTATAAACCTACCGTATACTTTTCCTGGTATACTCAGTAAACTTATTCCTCTATAATTTTTACAATCTCTTTTGTCCCCTTTCCCTTTATATAAAGGGACTATACATGCTCTCCGCCAATCCCTAGGTACCTTCCCCTCTTTCATACATGTATTAAACAAAAGTACCAATCACTCCAACACTATATCCCCCCCTGCTTTTAACATTTCTGTCATGATCCCATCAGTTCCAGCTGCTTTACCCCCTTTCATTCTACGTAATGCCTCACGTACCTCCACCACACTTACATTCTGCTCTTCTTCACTCCTAAAAGATGGTATACCTCCCTGGCCAGTGCATGAAATTACCGCCTCCCTTTCTTCCTTAACATTTAAAAGTTCCTCAAAATATTCTCGCCATCTACCTAATACCTCCCTCTCCCCATCTACTAACTCCCCTACTCTGTTTTTAACTGACAAATCCATACTTTCCCTAGGCTTTCTTAACTTGTTTAACTCACTCCAAATTTTTTTCTTATTTTCATTAAAATTTCTTGACAGTGCCTCTCCCACTCTTTCATCTGCTCTCCTTTTGCACTCTCTCACCACTCTCTTCACCTTTCTTTTACTCTCCATATACTCTGCTCTTCTTATAACACTTCTGCTTTGTAAAAACCTCTCGTAAGCTACCTTTTTCTCTTTTATCACACCCTTTACTTCATCATTCCACCAATCACTCCTCTTTCCTCCTGCCCCCACCCTCCTATAACCACAAACTTCTGCCCCACATTCTAATACTGCATTTTTAAAACTATTCCAACCCTCTTCAACCCCCCCCACTACTCATCTTTGCACTAGCCCACCTTTCTGCCAATAGTCGCTTATATCTCGCCCGAACTTCCTCCTCCCTTAGTTTATACACTTTCACCTCCCTCTTACTTGTTGTTGCCACCTTCCTCTTTTCCCATCTACCTCTTACTCTAACTGTAGCTACAACTAAATAATGATCCGATATATCAGTTGCCCCTCTATAAACATGTACATCCTGGAGCCTACCCATCAACCTTTTATCCACCAATACATAATCTAACAAACTACTTTCATTACGTGCTACATCATACCTTGTATATTTATTTATCCTCTTTTTCATAAAATATGTATTACTTATTACCAAATTTCTTTCTACACATAGCTCAATTAAAGGCTCCCATTTACATTTACCCCTGGCACCCCAAATTTACCTACTACTCCCTCCATAACATTTTTACCCACTTTAGCATTGAAATCCCCAACCACCATTACTCTCACACTTGATTCAAAACTCCCCACGCATTCACTCAACATTTCCCAGAATCTCTCTCTCTCCTCTACACTTCTCTTTTCTCCAGGTGCATACACGCTTACTATAACTATATATATATATATATATATATATATATATATATATATATATATATATATATATATATATATATATATATATATATAAACATTGTCTCTACGTCCACAGCAGGACTCGAACCTAACTCTGTATCAGAGTCCACAGTACTTTACCACGGAGCTAGACCCAAGATAAGTATGGGCACTTAGCCGAAGCTAAGCGATGTTACCCCATACCCCCGGGCACCAAGCTCGCTTGGTACCCTCATCACCTTACTCTTTTCTATGTTCACTTTCAACTTTCTACCTTTATACACACTCCGAAACTCGTCCACTAACCTTTGCAACTTTTCTTTAGAATCTCCCATAAGCACAGTATCATCAGCAAAAAGTAACTGTGTCAATTCCCATTTTGTATTTGATTCCCCATAATTTAATTCCACCCCTCTCCCGAACACCCTAGCATTTACTTGTTTTACAACCCCATCTATAAATATATTAAACAACCATGGTGACATTACACATTCCTGTCTAAGTAGGAAGTAGTTTCCCTCTCTTCTACAGACCCTAACCTGAGCCTCACTATCCTCATAAAAACTCTTTACAGCATTTAGTAACTTACCACCTATTCCATATACTTGCAACATCTGCCACATTGCTTCCCTATCCACTCTATCATATGCCTTCTCTAAATCCATAAATGCAATAAAAACTTCCCTACCTTTATCTAAATACTGTTCACATATATGCTTCAATGTAAACACTTGATCTACACATCCCCTACCCACTCTAAAAGCTCCTTGCTCATCCGCAATCCTACTCTCTGACTTACCTCTAATTCTTTCAATAATAACCCTACCGTACACTTTTCCTGGTATACTCAGTAAACTTATTCCTCTATAATTTTTACAACGTCTTTTGTCCCCCTTCCCTTTATATAAAGGGACTATACATGCTCTCTGCTAATCCCTAGGTACTTCCCCTCTATCATACATTTATTAAACAAAAATACCAACAACTCCCACACTATATCTCCCCCTGCTTTTAACATTTCTGTCGTGATCCCGTCAGTTCCAGCTGCTTTACCCCCTTTCATTCTACGTAATGCCTCACGCACCTCCCCCACACTCACATCCTGTTCTTCTTCACTCCTAAAAGATGGTATACCTCCCTGTCCAGTGCATGAAATTACCACCTCCCTTTCTTCGCCGACATTTAAAAGTTCTTCAAAATATTCTCGCCATCTACCCAATACCTCCATCTCCCCATCTACTAACTCCCCAACTCTGTTTTTAACTGACAAATCCATTCGTTCCCTAGGCTTTCTTAACTTGTTTTACTCCAAAAAATTTTCTTATTTTCATTAAAATTTCTTGACAGTGCCTCTCCCACTCTCATCTGCTCTCCTTTTGCACTCTCTCACCACTCTCTTCACCTTTCTTTTACTCTCCATATACTCTACTCTTCTTATAACACTTCTGCTTTGTAAAAACCTCTCATAAGCTACCTTCTTCTCTTTTATCACAACCTTTACTTCATCATTCCACCAATCACAACCTTTACTTCATCATTCCACCAATCACAACCTTTACTTCATCATTCCACCAATCACAACCTTTACTTCATCATTCCACCAATCACAACCTTTACTTCATCATTCCACCAATCACAACCTTTACTTCATCATTCCACCAATCACCAATGTACTGTGTTGAATATCCATGTAACACTTAAAAGTTTTCCTTTTCCTTAGTCAAACAACTGTCAATATTATGAATTATTTGATAATTTATAAGATAATTTAGTCCCATATTTTATTAATTAAATCTAGAAAATGAGAGAAAAAAATAATTTATTGACTTTCTATTAAGAGCTGGTTTGTTGAACTGTATTAATAGTTTAATCTACTCTACTAGAGTTCAAAATGCTCTTGATCCTAAGTATTTAAGCTTCCTTCCTCTTCCTCGGATCAAGCCTTTTCGTGACTACCAGAGCTTCTACTGCTGTACTACTACTGCTACTATTAGAGCTACTATTATCCTACTACAACTACTACAGCTGCTACTACTATTATCCTACTACAACTACTACAGCTGCTACTACTATTACTAATACTATACTATTACTATACTATACTATACTACTAATACTATACTACTGCTACTACTACTACTATGCTACTACTATTACTACTACTACTACTATTAATATTATACTACTATTACTACTACTATTACTACTACTATACCACTACTATACTACTACTACTATACTACTACTACCAGTACTATACTACCAGTACTATACTACCAGTACTATACTACCAGTACTATACTACCAGTACTATACTACCAGTACTATACTACCAGTACTATACTACCAGTACTATACTCCCAGTACTATACTACCAGTACTATACTACTATACCAGTACTATACTACTATACCAGTACTATACTACTATACCAGTACTATACTACTACTCTACCAGTACTATACTACTACTCTACCAGTACTATACTACTATACCAGTTCTATACTACTACCTCCAGTACTATACTACTATACCAGTACTATACTACTATACCAGTACTATACTACTATACCAGTACTATACTACTATACCGGTACTATACTACTATACCAGTTCTATACTATTATACCAGTACTACCAGTACTATACTACTATACCAGTATTATACTACTATACCAGTACTATACTACTACTACTATACCAGTACTATACTATTACTATACCAGTACTATACTACTATACCAGTACTATACTACTACTATACCAGTACTATACTACTACTACTATACCAGTACTATACTACTACTACTATACCAGTACTATACTATTACTATACCAGTTCTATACTACTATACCAGTACTATACTACTACTATACCAGTACTATACTACTACTTCTATACCAGTACTATGCTACTACTATAGCAGTACTACACTACTATACCAGTACTATACTACTATACCAGTACTAGACTACTATATCAGTATTATACTACTATACCAGTACTACACTACTATACCAGTACTATACTACTATACCAGTATTATACTACTATACCAGTACTGTACTACTGTACCAGTACTATACTACTATACCAGTACTATACTACAATACCAGTTCTATACTACTACCAGTACTAAACCAGTACTATTCTACTACTATACCAGTACTATACTACTATACCAGTACTATACTACTATACCAGTACTATACTACTATACCAGTACTATACTACTATACCAGTACTATACTACTATACCAGTACTATACTACTATACCAGTACTATACTACTACTATACCAGTAATATACTACTACACCAGTAGTATACTACTATACCAGTACTATACTACTAACAGTACTATACTACTATACCAGTACTATACTACTATACCAGTAGTATACTACTATACCAGTACTATACTACTATACCAGTACTATACTACTATACCAGTACTATACTATACCAGTACTATACTACTACTATACCAGTACTATACTACTATACCAGTACTATACTACTATACCAGTACTATACTACTATACCAGTACTATACTACTATACCAGTACTATACTACTATACCAGTACTAGACTACTATATCAGTATTATATTACTATACCAGTACTACCAGTATTATACTACTATACCAGTACTTTACTACTACTACTACTATACCAGTACTATACTACTACTATACCAGTACTATACTACTACTACCAGTACTATACTACTATACCAGTACTATACTACTATACCAGTACTATACTATACCAGTACTATACTACTATACCAGTACTATACTACTATACCAGTACTATACCAGTACTATACTACTATACCAGTACTATACTACTATACCAGTACTATACTACTATACCAGTACTATACTACTATACCAGTACTATACTACTATACCAGTACTATACTACTGCTACCAGTACTATACCAGTACTATACTACTATACCAGTACTATACTACTATACCAGTACTATAATACTACTATACCAGTACTATACTACTATACCAGTACTATACTACTATACCAGTACTATACTACTATACCAGTACTATACTACTACTACCAGTACTATACTACTACTACCAGTACTATACTACTATACCAGTACTATACTACTACTATACCAGTACTATACTACTACTATACCAGTACTATACTACTACTATACCAGTACTATACTACTATACCAGTACTATACTACTACTATACCAGTACTATACTACTATACCAGTACTATACTACTACCAGTACTATACTACTATACCAGTACTATACTACTATACCAGTACTATACTACTACTACCAGTACTATACTACTACTACCAGTACTATACTACTACTACCAGTACTATACTACTATACCAGTACTATACTACTACTACCAGTACTATACTACTATACCAGTACTATACTACTACTACCAGTACTATACTACTACCAGTACTATACTACTACTACCAGTACTATACTATACTACTACTAGTACTATACTACTAGTACTATACTACTACTAGTACTATACTACTACTAGTACTATACTACTACTAGTACTATACTACTACTAGTACTATACTACTACTAGTACTATACTACTACTAGTACTATACTACTACTAGTACTATACTACTACTACCAGTACTATACTACTATACCAGTACTATACTACTATACCAGTACTATACTACTATACCAGTACTATACTACTATACCAGTACTATACTACTATACCAGTACTATACTACTATACCAGTACTATATTACTATACTATATTACTATACTACTAGTATAGCAGTACTACACTACTATATCAGTACTATACTACTATACCAGTACTATACTACTATACCAGTACTATACTACTATACCAGTACTATACTACTATACCAGTACTATACCAGTACTATACTACTACTATACCAGTACTACTATACCAGTACTATACTACTATACCAGTACTATACTACTATACCAGTACTATACTACTATACCAGTACTATACTACTATACCAGTACTATACTACTACCAGTACTATACTACTATACCAGTACTATACTACTACTACCAGTACTATACTACTATACCAGTACTATACTACTATACCAGTACTATACTACTATACCAGTACTATACTACTATACCAGTACTATACTACTATACCAGTACTATACTACTATACCAGTACTATACTACTATACCAGTACTATACTACTATACCAGTACTATACTACTATACCAGTACTATACTACTACTACCAGTACTATACTACTATACCAGTACTACTACTACCAGTACTATACTACTACTATACTACTATACCAGTACTATACTACTATACCAGTACTATACTACTATACCAGTACTATGCTACTACTATACCAGTACTATTCTACTATACCAGTACTACACTACTATACCAGTACTATACTACTATACCAGTACTATACTACTATACCAGTACTATACTACTATACCAGTACTATACTACTACTACTATACCAGTACTATACTATTATACCAGTATTATTCTACTACACCAGTACTATACTACTACTTTACCAGTAATATACTACTACTACTACCAGTACTATACTACTATACCAGTACTATACTACTATACTACTATACCAGTACTATACTACTACTACTACCAGTACTATACTACTATACCAGTACTATACTACTACTATGCCAGTACTATGCTACTATACCAGTACTATACTACTACCAGTACTATACTACTATACCAGTACTATACTACTATACCAGTACTATACTACTACTACAAGTACCATACTACTATACTACTATACCAGTACTATACTACTATACCAGTACTATACTACTATACCAGTACTATACTACTATACCAGTACTATACTACTACTACTAGTACTATACTACTATACCAGTACTATACTACTATACCAGTACTATACTACTGTACCAGTACTACTACTACCAGTACTATACTACTATACCAGTACTATACTACTATACCAGTACTATACTACTATTCTACTACTACTATTACTACTATACTACTACAGTACTACTACCAGTACTAGTAACTCTCACTACCAGTACTACTACCAGTACTATACTACTACTAGTACTATACTACTATACCAGTACTATACTACTACTACCAGTACTATACTACTACTATACCAGTACTATACTACTACTACTACTACTACCACCAGTACTATACTACTACTACCAGTACTATACTACTATACCAGTACTATACTACTACCAGTACTATACTACTACTACCAGTACTATACTACTATACCAGTACTATACTACTATACCAGTACTATACTACTATACCAGTATTATACTACTATACCAGTACTATACTACTGTACCAGTACTATACTACTATACCAGTACTATACTACTATACCAGTACTATACTACTACCAGTACTATACTACTATACCAGTACTATACTACTATACCAGTACTATACTACTATACCAGTACTATACTACTATACCAGTACTATACTACTATACCAGTACTATACTACTATACCAGTACTATACTACTATACCAGTACTATACTACTATACCAGTACTATACTACTATACCAGTACTATACTACTACTATACTACAACTACCAGTACTATATTACTACCAGTACTTTACTACTCCTACCAGTACTATACTACCAGTACTATACCAGTACTATACTACCAGTACTACTATACTACCAGAACTACTATACTACCAGTACTACTATACTACCAGTACTACTATACTACCAGTACTACTATACTACCAGTACTACTATACTACCAGTACTACTATACTACCAGTACTACTACTATACCAGTACTATACTACTATACCAGTACTATACTACTACCAGTACTATACTACTATACCAGTACTATACTACTATACCAGTACTATACTACTATACCAGTACTATACTACTACCAGTACTATACTACTATACCAGTACTATACTACTACTATACCAGTACTATACTACTATACCAGTACTATACTACTATACCAGTACTATACTACTACTATACCAGTACTATACTACTACCAGTACTATACTACTATACCAGTACTATACTACTACTACCAGTACTATACTACTATACCAGTACTATACTACTACTATACCAGTACTATACTACTACTCTACCAGTACTATACTACTACTCTACCAGTACTATACTACTACTATACTACTATACCAGTACTATACTACTATACCAGTACTATACTGCTATACTGCTACTATACCAGTACTATACTACTATACCAGTACTATACTACTACTACCAGTACTATACTACTACTACTATACTACAGTACTATGCTACTACTACTACCAGTACTATACTACTACCAGTACTAAACTACTATACCAGTACTATACTACTATACCAGTACTATACTACTACTACCAGTACTATACTACTACTACCAGTACTATACTACTATACCAGAACGATACTACTACTACCAGTACTATACTACTATACCAGTACTATACTACTACTATACCAGTACTATACTACTACTCTACCAGTACTATACTACTACTCTACCAGTACTATACTACTATACCAGTACTATACTACTATACCAGTACTATACTACTATACCAGTACTATACTACTATACCAGTACTATACTACTATACTACTACTACCAGTACTATACTACTATACCAGTACTATACTACTATACCAGTATACTACTATACCAGTACTATACTATACAAGTACTACTACTATACCAGTACTATACTACTACTACTATACCAGTACTATACTACTATACCAGTACTATACTACTACCAGTACTATACTACTATACCAGTACTATACTACTATACCAGTACTATACTACTACTACCAGTACTATACTACTATACCAGTACTACTATACCAGTACTATACTACTACTACCAGTACTATACTACTATACCAGTACTATACTACTATACCAGTACTATACTACTACTACCAGTACTATACTACTACTACTATACCAGTACTATACTACTACTACTATACCAGTACTATACTACTACTACCAGTACTATACTACTATACCAGTACTATACTACTATACCAGTACTATACTACTATACCAGTACTATACTACTATACCAGTACTATACTACTACTATACCAGTACTATACTACTACTATACCAGTACTATACTACTACTACCAGTACTATACTACTATACCAGTACTATACTACTATACCAGTACTATACTACTATACTACTATAGTACTATACTACTACTATAGTACTATACTACTACTACCAGTACTATACTACTAGTACTATACTACTATACCAGTACTATACTACTATACCAGTACTATACTACTATACCAGTACTATACTACTATACCAGTACTATACTACTACTGTACCTGTAATATACTACTACACCAGTAGTATACTACTATACCAGTACTATACTACTAACAGTACTATACTACTATACCAGTACTATACTACTGGTACTATACTACTATACCAGTACTATACTACTACTACCAGTACTATACTACTACCAGTACTATACTACTATACCAGTACTATACTACTACTACCAGTACTATACTACTACTACCAGTACTATACTACTATACCAGTACTATACTACTATACCAGTACTATACTACTACTACCAGTACTATACTACTACTACTACCAGTACTATACTACTACTATACCAGTACTATACTACTACTACCAGTACTATACTACTATACCAGTACTATACTACTATACCAGTACTATACTACTACTATACCAGTACTATACTACTACTACCAGTACTATACTACTATACCAGTACTATACTACTATACCAGTACTATACTACTATACCAGTACTATACTACTATACCAGTACTATACTACTATACCAGTACTATACTACTATACCAGTACTATACTACTATACCAGTACTATACTACTATACCAGTACTATACCAGTACTATACCAGTACTATACTACTATACCAGTACTATACTACTATACCAGTACTATACTAGTACTATACTACTATACCGGTACTACTACTATACTACTACTATACTATACTACTACTACCAGTACTATACTACTACTACCAGTACTATACTACTACTACCAGTACTATACTACTACTACCAGTACTATACTACTACCAGTACTATACTACTACTACCAGTACTATACTACTACTACCAGTACTATACTACTACTACCAGTACTATACTACTACTACCAGTACTATACTACTACTACCAGTACTATACTACTACCAGTACTATACTACTACTACTATACCAGTACTATACTACTATACCAGTACTATACTACTATACCAGTACTATACTACTATACCAGTACTATACTACTATACCAGTACTATACTACTACTACCAGTACTATACTACTATACCAGTACTATACTACTACTACCAGTACTATACTACTACTACCAGTACTATACTACTACTACCAGTACTATACTACTACTACCAGTACTATACTACTACTACAGTACTATACTACTATACCAGTACTATACTACTATACCAGTACTATACTACTATACCAGTACTATACTACTACTACCAGTACTATACTACTATACCAGTACTATACTACTACTACTACCAGTACTATACTACTATACCAGTACTATACTACTATACCAGTACTATACTACTATACCAGTACTATACTACTACTACCAGTACTATACTACTACTACTACCAGTACTATACTACTATACCAGTACTATACTACTATACCAGTACTATACTACTATACCAGTACTATACTACTACTACCAGTACTATACTACTATACCAGTACTATACTACTACTACCAGTACTATACTACTATACCAGTACTATACTACTATACCAGTACTATACTACTATACCAGTACTATACTACTACTACCAGTACTATACTACTATACCAGTACTATACTACTACTACCAGTACTATACTACTATACCAGTACTATACTACTACTATACCAGTACTATACTACTACTATACCAGTACTATACTACTATACCAGTACTATACTACTACTACCAGTACTATACTACTATACCAGTACTATACTACTACTACCAGTACTATACTACTACTACCAGTACTATACTACTACTACCAGTACTATACTACTACTACCAGTACTATACTACTACTACCAGTACTATACTACTACTACCAGTACTATACTACTACTACCAGTACTATACTACTATACCAGTACTATACTACTACTACCAGTACTATACTACTACTACCAGTACTATACTACTACTACCAGTACTATACTACTACTACCAGTACTATACTACTACTACCAGTACTATACTACTACCAGTACTATACTACTACTACTACCAGTACTATACTACTACTACCAGTACTATACTACTACTACCAGTACTATACTACTACTACCAGTACTATACTACTACTACTACTACTACCAGTACTATACTACTACTACCAGTACTATACTACTACTACCAGTACTATACTACTACTACTACCAGTACTATACTACTACTACCAGTACTATACTACTACTACTACTACCAGTACTATACTACTACTACCAGTACTATACTACTACTACCAGTACTATACTACTACTACCAGTACTATACTACTACTACTACCAGTACTATACTACTACTACCAGTACTATACTACTACTACCAGTACTATACTACTACTACCAGTACTATACTACTACTACCAGTACTATACTACTACTACCAGTACTATACTACTACTACCAGTACTATACTACTATACCAGTACTATACTACTACTACCAGTACTATACTACTACTACCAGTACTATACTACTACTACCAGTACTACTACTACCAGTACTATACTACTACTACCAGTACTATACTACTACTACCAGTACTATACTACTACTACCAGTACTATACTACTACTACCAGTACTATACTACTACTACCAGTGCTATACTACTATACCGTACTGTCCACAAGCTCCCCAGGACCATTCACTGTCACCGTACTGTCCACAAGCTCCCCAGGACCATTCACTGTCACCGTACTGTCACCGTACTGTTGTGTTGCCTCCGTTAAATTCTGCTTGAGGGAAAACGTCCTCTGTTACCTCATGCTTGAGGTTGTACTTTCTCCGTTAGAGGATCTTTATGTGGGAGCACCAAACTCGTAGGGGTCATAGAGCACCACGGAACGGCAAGAAATCAGGTCTGATCTTTGAAAAAAATAGAGGGCAGCCTCAGTTCACTGGATCTTGAGGTCTTCACCCCTTCCGTTCGGCGCTTAATATATAGCTTCCTCCAGTTACTGGTACACGAATGCAGTTGTGATTCTTCTCTTAGTGGTGCAGGACGCTTCTATGGCACTCGGAGACTATGGCGCGAACCTTCGGTTGCTAACTCAACATTCCACAAGGCGGTGCATTAATTCCTTCATAGTTAAATATATTATTGTCTTACTTAAATCTGTACCAGATATCCCCATCACTGTTACAATTGTACCAGATATCCCCATCACTGTTACAATTGTACCAGATATCCCCATCACTGTTACAATTGTACCAGATATCCCCATCACTGTTACAATTAGTTATGCTTAAGATATTCTTGTACATACTGTAACTTTCTCGGGAAATGCAGATGACTAAAAATCAGAGAAGCTGCAATATTAAAATAAACAACAGCCACAACAACAGCCACAACAACAGCCACAACAACAGCCACAACAACAGCCACAACAACAGCCACAACAACAGCCACAACAACAACAACACAGCAACAACAACAACAGAAGTAAACATTTAAATAAATATAAAAAAAACATTTTGCATGCATATTTTTTGTTGTAATCTGAAGATAATCGTTTTTCAGCGGCGCTGGGCGCCTACTCTCAGTCCTGGGCCGCTCGGTGTTCCATTACCCTCATCTGTGGTGGAAACTTGTCCATGTCCGATGGAAGTTCCACAGATGTGGGGACGGACCCCGTTTGTGTGTGTGTGTGTGAGGGGGGGAGGGTGGTACTCATTTTTATCATCGGGAGGAGTGTTGAGTCTTAGCTCCCAACCCCTCCTCTTAAATTGCAATTCATTCAACTCTGGGACTGTTCTTGTTGCAAACCTGTGGACCTTTTCTGGTTTTTGTACACACTTGATCGGGTGACAGGTATATGCTGGTGCTGCATACATCATGAGAGGCCCATCATATGTAGTATAGTCATTAAATATTCTTTAGTGAAGTTTTTAAAGTTACTTCTGAGATTTGCAATCCTCATATATGCTGCGGATGTTAAACGATTTGTGTTCACTTTGGGTGATATGTTTAGTGTGATGCTAAATTCAGGATCCTTCTCCTTCAGCGATATTTGCAGATTTCTCGCCTCTCAAGCTGGTCTCCATGACAGGTCGTCTCTTCCTGTGTGTGTGTGTGTGTGTGTGTGTGTGTGTGTGTGTGTGTGTGTGTGTGTGTGTGTGTGTGTGTGTGTGTGTAGGGACAGCGAGCGCTCTAGTCACGCCGTCGGTGCTCCGGGGATTTAAGTGTTTTTGAGGGCTACTAAGTGTTCTGCAAGGGTTGCTAAGTGTGTCAGGGTAGTCAACAATCCTAGAAGTGTTTTTTTTAATTGCCTGAGCCACACAAGTGTGGGGAGAGCCACAATTTTGAAAGTGATCTGGAAAATAAAAGCGTTGTGGCGCAGGCTAGTGTGAAGGCGGCGTTGCCAAGTGTCACCCAAGAAAGGTAATAAAGTGAAACAATCGTGTGACCAGTGAAAGAAATACAGTGAATAGGGGACATTCTTAACGAGAAGAAATTGAGGTGGATCTACGCCAGGACGTACATCGAGCTGGATCTACGTCAGGACGTCACATCGACCTGGACAATCTACAGTGCTACAGCTGCACTACAAGTACTGTATCACCTATGAGTGGTTGTTTGGGTGTGGGGTCCAGGTTCCAATTAACCGCCAAGCTGAATGTGAATGGTCTAACTATCATAGCACGATAAAGAATAGGCACTCAAGTATTCAATAAGGTTTAGCAAATGGTAATCCATTGAACAAGGCGATTAACTCACTATAAGCAGGTCGATATAGGCAACACTGCAAGGGTGGGAGTCAGGTCATAAGAGGTTGTGGACACAAGCGACAACTGAGAATCTACATTACACTCCAAGCACAAGCCACCAACTTTTCAGACACATAATAAACCCACACATAATTCGACACATAATTACACACACACACACACACACACACACACATACACACACACACACACACACACACACACACACACACACACACACACACAACACACACACACACATACACACACACATACACACACACACATACACACACACACACACTGTAAGTGCGGTAAGTCCCAGGAGGTTGGGGGTCAGGTCACAAGAAGGTGTGGGCAGCCAAGGACCACTGAGACTTACCTTAAACGCACAAGCCACCTACCTTTCAGTACATAATAAACCCACACATAATTCCACACACAATTACACACAAAATTACACACTCACACACACACACACACACACACACACACACACACACACACACACACACACACACACACATATCCAGACACACACTCCCCCCTCACCACCGACATCTCACTACTTCCCCTGATCCCTCCCCTCCCTCGATCACCCTCCCCTCCCCCATTCACCCAAAACCCTCCTCACCCCTCCCCACTCCGCTCCCACATAGCCACAGTTCCTCCACTACTTCCCCCCCCCCACACTCTGACACACACACTACTAACCTAACATACAGAACTACATAGGTTTCCCACTCTGAGGCAATCAGGATAAAAAAAAAATGGGTTGCCAGAGAGCAACAAGAAAAACCAAGGGACAGGAGGAGGAAAATGAAAAGGAAGATTGGGCAGCAGAGCTCATAAAAAGGGAACATGAATGGGAAAAGAAACTAGAAGAACTTAGCATGAGAATGGAAGAGAGGATAGATATGGAAAGCAGGAAGTTGGAGGTGCATGTCAAAGCAGCAGAAGCAGGATACAGAGTTTAGAAGAGGAATTGAAAAATCTGAAACAGCCTAAAGAACTAAAGAACATTTTGGGATTGACAACAGAGACTGCTACCTCAGCCACAAATAAGGGGACTGTAGGGAAAGAAGGGGCACAACTGCATGGAGAAGCTCTATCAGAGGAGACTGTAGCAAATGAAAGAGCTAAGCTTTATGTGGAGGCCCTAACAGACAACAACAGAGCCCAAGGAAAGCCGAGAAGGGAAAATGACAGGCCACTGAGCCCAAGTACATTAGCCAGTGAAACTGATGAAAGGAAAGCTGCAGTGGAGGAAACCAAATTAAATGAGGGGATACACAGGGATATGCAGTGGGAGAATGAAAGGGTGAGGTCAGTCTTTGTGTATGGGCTCCAGGAAGTCGAAGGGGAAACATATGAAGCAAGAAAACAAGGGGAAAAAAAAGCAATTGAAAGCATCATGAAAGCAATAGGAGAAGACGATATGACCCAGCTGGAAAATTTTCGGAGAATATGGGGGTTTGTAAAAAAAAGAACCCGGCCAGTGAGAGTGACCTTCAAGGCAGAAGCGACTCGGACCAGGATCCTGCAGGAGAAAGCACGATTAAGGGACATGACGGCATACACGAGGGTGTATCTCGACCGCGACAGAACACAAGAAGAAAGGAAGAAACTGAGAGAGATGGTACAAAGGCGAAAGGAGGAAAGAGAGGGGATGGAGAAGACAGACAGGAGATCCCAGACCCAGGAAGAAGATCAAATACAGCCTCCCTCACAACTTTCTATAGAAGCCTCCCAACCAGGTCAACCCCAGTGCAACCAAACACTCTAAATCAAAACACCCATGCCACATCCAATGCCCCCACCCACTACATTACAAACTTCACCCCCACAGCAACAACCCATAGTTCCTTACCAGGTCTCCCACTTCCCCAACCCCAATATACTTCCCAGACCACAGTCTTAGAAAAGAAGTTGAAGGTGTGGTATACAAATGCAGATGGAATAACAAACAAGTATGAGGAGTGGCACGAAAGAATCAAAGAGACATCCCCAGACATAATAGCACTCACAGAAACAAAACTCACCAGAATAATAACAGATTCAATCTTTCCATCCGGATATCAAATCTTCAGGAAAGACAGAGGGAGGAGAGGGGGAGGAGGAGTTGCACTGCTCATTAAATGGCATGGACGAAAGGGACTACTTAGTAGGAACAATCCAGTCTGAGGGACATAAGGTGATAATTGCAGTAATGTACAACCCACCACAGAACTGCAGGAGGCCAAGAGAAGAATACGATGAGTGCAACAGAGCAATGATCAACACACTAGCCGAGGTGGCCAGGAGAGCACACATGGGGGGAGCAAAGTTACTAGTTATGGGTGATTTCATTCACAAGGAGATTGACTGGGAAAACCTGGAGCCCCATGGGGGTCCCAAAACATGGAGAGCCAAGATGATGGATGTGGTACTGGAGAACCTCATGCATCAACATGTTAGAGACACTACCAGAGAGAGAGGAGAGGATGAACCAGCAAGGTTGGACCTTGTATTCACCATGAGTAGTTCGGACATCGAGGGTATCATGTATGAAAGGCCCCTGGGAGCTAGTGATCATGTGGTTCTGTGCTTCGACTACATAGTTGAGCTCCAAGTGGAGAGAGTAGCAGGAATAGGCTGGGAAAAACCAAACTACAAAAGGGGGAACTACTCAGGCATGAGGAACTTCCTTCAAGACATTCAGTGGGAGAGGGAACTGACAGGAAAACCAGTACAAGAAATGATGGACTATGTAGCAACAAAATGCAAGGAGGCAGAGGAGAGGTTTGTTCCCAAGGGAAACAGAAATAATGGGAAGAACAGAACGAGTCCTTGGTTCACCCAAAGGTGTAGGGAGGCAAAAATTAGGTGTACTAGAGAATGGAAAAGGTACAGAAGACAGAGAACTCAGGAAAATAAAGAAATCAGCCGAAGAGCCAGAAACGAATATCCACAGATAAGAAGGGAGGCTCAGAGACAATATGAAAATGACATAGCATCAAAAGTAAAGACTGACCCGAAGCTGTTGTACAGCCACATCAGGAGGAAAACAACAGTCAAGGACCAGGTAATCAGACTGAGGAAGGGTGATGGGGAATTCACAAGAAACGACCGAGAGGTATGTCAGGAGCTCAACACAAGATTTAAAGAGGTATTTACAGTGGAAACCAGTAGGACTGCAAGAAATCAGAACAGGGGGGCACACCAGCAAGTGCTGGATGAGGTACATATAACCAAGGAGGAGGTGAAGAAGCTGCTATGCGAACTTGACACCTCAAAGGCGGTGGTACCAGACAACATCTCTCCATGGGTCCTTAAAGAGGGAGCAGAGATATTGTGTGAGCCATTAACAAAGATCTTCAACACATCATTTGAAACTGGGCAACTCCCTGAGGTATGGAAAATGGCAAATGTAGTCCCAATTTTTAAAAAGGGAGACAGACATGAGGCACTAAACTACAGACCTGTATCACTAACGTGTATAGTATGCAAGGTCATGGAGAAGATCATCAGGAGGAGAGTGGTGGGGCACCTGGAAAGAAACAAGTGTATAATTGACAACCAGCACGGTTTCAGGGAAGGAAAATCCTGTGTCACAAACCTACTAGAGTTTTATGACAAGGTGACAGAAGTAAGACAAGAGAGAGAGGGGTGGATCGACTGCGTATTTTTGGACTGCAAGAAGGCTTTCGACACAGTTCCTCACAAGAGGTTACTGCAAAAGCTAGAGGACCAGGCACACAACAGGAAAGGCACTGCAATGGATCAGAGAATATCTGACAGGGAGGCAACAACGAGTCATGGTACGCGACGAGGTGTCAGAGTGGGCGCCTGTGACAAGCGGGGTTCCACAGGGGTCAGTCCTAGGACCTGTGCTGTTCTTGGTATACGTGAACGACATAACGGAAGGGATAGACTCAGAAGTGTCCTTGTTTGCAGACGATGTGAAGTTAATGAGAAGAATCGAATCGGACGAGGATCAGGCAGGACTACAAAGAGATCTGGACAGGCTACAAGCCTGGTCCAGCAACTGGCTCCTTGAATTTAACCCTGCCAAATGCAAAGTCATGAAGATTGGGGAAGGGCGAAGAAGACCGCAGACAAAATATAGTTTAGATGGCCAAAGACTGCAAACCTCACTCAAGGAAAAAGATCTGGGGGTGAGTATAACACCGAGTATATCTCCTGAGGCGCACATCAATCAGATAACTGCTGCAGCATACGGGCGCCTGGCAAACCTACGGATAGCGTTCCGATACCTCAGTAAGGATTCGTTTAAGACTCTGTACACCATCTACGTCAGGCCCATACTGGAGTATGCAGCACCAGTTTGGAATCCACACCTAGTCAAGCACGTCAAGAAATTAGAGAAAGTGCAAAGGTTTGCAACAAGACTAGTCCCAGAGCTACGGGGATTGTCCTATGAAGAAAGGATGAGGGAAATCGGCCTGACGACACTGGAGGCCAGGAGGGTCAGGGGAGACATGATAACGACATATAAAATACTGCGCGGAATAGACGAGGTGGACAAAGACGGGATGTTCCAGAGATGGGACACAGACACAAGAGGTCACAATTGGAAGTTGAAGACTCAGATGAATCAAAGGGATGTTAAGAAGTATTTCTTCAGTCATAGAGTAGTCAGGCCATGGAATAGCCTAGAAAGTGATGTGGTGGAGGCAGGAACCATACATAGTTTTAAGGCGAGGTATGATAGAGCTCATGGGGCAGGGAGAGAGAGGACCTAGTAACAATCAGCGAAGAGGCGGGGCCAGGAGCTGTGACTCGACCCCTGCAACCACAAATAGGTGAGTACACACACAAGGCTAGTTCCGGAACTCAGGGGAATGTCCTACGATGAAAGGTTGAGGGAAATTGGACTGACGACACTGGAGGACTGGAGGGTCAGGGGAGACGTGATAACGACATACAAAATACCGCGTGGA
Source organism: Cherax quadricarinatus (assembly GCF_038502225.1). NCBI lineage: Eukaryota > Metazoa > Arthropoda > Malacostraca > Decapoda > Parastacidae > Cherax > Cherax quadricarinatus. The sequence continues at coordinate 204,883 of NW_027195360.1, forward strand.
ATACATAAGCTGGACAGAGACAGGATGTTCCAGAGAGGGGACATAGAAACAAGGGGTCACAGTTGGAAGCTGAAGACTCAGATGAGTCACAGGGATGTTAGGTAGCATTTCTTTAGTCACAGAGTCGTGATGTAGTGGAGGCAGGCACCATACATAGCTTGAAGACGAGGTATGACATAGCTCAGGAAGCAGAGAGAGAGAGGACCTAGTAGCGATCAGTGAAGAGGCTGGACCAGGAGCTGAGTATCGACCCCTGCAACCACAATTAGGTGAGTATAATTAGGTGAGTATACACACACACACAACAGGCCAAGTGTCTTAGTGACAAGTTCTTTGGACAAATGATAACTAACACGCACAAACGCACTACAGAATTGTACAGCAAATGTAGATAGTACACAGTATCCCAAAGTTTAAATACAAAAAATGTCAAGGTTTAGACTATGGCTGCATCCTTGATAAGTGATGTAACAAAACTGGAAAGAGTCTTCGATTCAACATAAAAACTGGTAAAAATTTGAATTTCTGTGTACAAAATCTGGTATTTTTAATCTCTAAAATTATTATAGGAGAAATTCTTGGATAAAGAAATGGATGGAGAGATAACATTTACCAAGACTATCAGAAACCCTTTGCTAATCCTATAAGAGATCACTGGGTTAAATGCAGTAATACTAGAAATATAAAAAATTCGCTTATGCAGAGTATCACTAGAGATGCAAAGATCACGATGTTATGCAACTTAGTAAAATTAGAAAAGTAAATACCACGATTTTATATATACTAATATCAAGGATACAAAAATAACGCAGTTATGTATAGCAGTATCAGATATGTAAATGTTACGCTTATACATAATAACACCGGTGTTATGAAGAACACAACTTTAACACAATAACACCAGATATTGATACAAATATAAAGAAGTTACACATTGAAAAATACAAAGATCACACTTTTATATGAATGAAAATGCAGAAAAACTCAAATAAGAATATAAAAAACTATGAAATTTAAATAGACGAATAGGAAAAACTATAGGTGGCCTCCCCATGGTGGTCTAGGTAGAGGAGTTGCTCTCCTCTAGCTGGACTATGTTTCCAGCCTTCCCGGGTGGTTGTATTTACTGGGCGCAGATTTCTGTGTGTCCTCCCCAGTAATTACATCTGCTCGTATATACTGATATTTCAACACTTGTGTTCTAATATCATAGGTGGGCTGGGCTCCATGGGGTTGCTGTATTTGAAGAGTTAAGTTCCTCTCTGAGGAAATGCTGTGTTTGGGGTTCACAGCTCTCAACGTCCCCCTCAAATGAAACTTAAGCGCATTTTTTTCTTTTATTATAAGATAATATTTTGCTAACTGAGTGGGAATATAGAACACATTTTCACACATTGTCAAGGAGTACAAAGACTGACTCATCAAAACGTTGTAACACGAAAAGTTCATTCTGAGAAGTGTCGTGCAAATTGTACTCTGCCTTTTTTCAAACTCATAACGAGAGAGCACAATATTACTGAGACCTGATATGTTGTAGTTGATAATTTAACATTCACTTTAGAAATAATTGAAATAATTTATCTTCATAACGTTTCTCTCAAAGTTCACTGAAGACTGTTATTGACGCATTCTTATGTCTCCCATTACACGTACGAGCGAGTATTCCACCTCTTGAATCTCAACAGGTAAAAGATTTGATCCAGTAAAACAGGGTCTCCAAACTTTTCCCTACTAGGACTACATCGTATATTTTACACGTTTTTACGGACCAAAGAAAAAAATCAGTCTTATATATAAATATAAATGAATGAATAAATTTTATTTGGATCCTTTTTGTAATGAGCATGATATGTTTCAGAATAATAGCGCGCTTACACTGAGAAATTATAGTTAGTGAGTAAAAATGTCAAACATAAGCCAGTGCTCTGACAATATAATCAGTTACTGAACTACAGATGAGAAATGCTGCCACGAGATTAATGGGAATGATGGAACTGGTTTTTTTAATTACAAAATAATGCTGAACTGAGGCTTCAAGCTTGAGGAGCTAAACATAAGAACATAAGATGATAAGAGTGAAGGAACACTGCAGCAGGCCTACTGGCCCATACTACGTAGGTCCTTCTCGAACCCAAACTCACCAAGCAAAAGTATTTGCCCAACCCATTTTTAATGTTACCCATGGATGACCATATAAACTCGTGTGCAAGTCCCACTTAAATCCAATCCCTCTCACTCATGTATTCATCCAGTCTAAATCTGAAGCTACCTAAGGTCTTAGTTTCAATGATTATTAGGCAGACTGTTCAACTCATCGACTATACAATTTCCAAGCCATTACATTCCTATATCCTTTCTAAATCTGAACTTATCAAATTTGAATTCATTATTTCGAGTTCTGTCTTGAAGGTATATCCTTAAGCCCTAATTAATATCTCCCTTGTTTATGCCGATCGTCCGCTTATACACTTTTATCATGTCTTCCCTCATTCTTAGTCTTGCAAGAGAAAGTAATGTAAGGGATTTCAATCTTTCTTCGTATGGAAGATCTCTTATACAATGGATTAACTTTGTCATTCTTTGAATGTTTTCTAACTAATGTATATTCATTCTGTAATATGGAGACCAGAAGTGAATTGCATAATCAAGTGAGGCCTTACTAACGATGTGTAGAGTTGTAATATAACTCTGGACTCCTATTGCACTGTGTGTGTGTGTGTGTGTGTACTTATTTGCATTTACCTATTCGTTGTTGCAGGGGTCGAATCACAACTTCTGTCCCCTGTTCTGCGTGTTTGTGTGTGTAGAAGAGTAGGTTTTGCGTGGATGTAGGTATGAGTGCTTGTGCATGCATGCGTGTAATCTCCTCCCATGTGTATTGTGGGGCAAAATGAAAATATTTTGACACAACATAAAGAAAAAGGGACGGGAAACAATAAAAATGGGAAAACGGATACATAGGAGGTAATGATGAAATGAGAAGGAAGTCCATGGAACACAAGTTAAGGGAAAGAATGAAACTTCACGGGAAAGTGAACAAGGAAGAGAAGGAATTTTAGCAGGAAAGTACATGAGAAAGAGAGAGAAGTTTATGGGGAAAATTGACAGGAAAGAAGATGAACTTTCTTGTGAAAGTAGAGAATGATGGAAAGTAGTTCTTCAAAAAAAAAAAAAGGAACAATAAAAGATTGAAATTTCAAGGGAAAAATGGACAGAAAAGATGACGAAGTTACAAGACGAGAAGCAAAATAGGTGTATAGAGAGAGAGGAAAAAGAAGCGAGAAGTGGGACGCTAGAGCTGAGGTAGAGGGAGGGAGGGAGATAGAGCGGGATGAAGTGAGTGGAGAGGGGTGAAGGGAAAGAGGTGAGGAGAGATAGATAGATAGATAGATAGATAGATAGATAGATAGATAGATAGAGAGAGAGAGAGAGAGAGAGAGAGAGAGAGAGAGAGAGATTGGGTGGCCAGGCGGACAATGAGGCACCCGAGGGAGACAGATGGACACACAGAGGGTGATGCTGCCTGACAGTCTGGAAGAACATGAAGCACCATTTTTTCGAGGGGCTTTTATTGTCGAGTGAGTTATTGAAAATGGTGAATATCTGGACATTTTAGTGAGCGAGATCGCTTCAAATTAAAGAGAGAGAGTGAGAAAGAGAGAAAAAGAATGCATTCTGAAGGAATGTAGTTCAAGCCAGCACAGGTCATTAGAAAATATGAGAAAGCCAATAGAAAAGTGAAGGAAGTAATCCCACCCAATTAATCGAAGTGCAAAGGCGGCTTTAAAAAGCCAGCGCTCAACCCACCACAGACACAACTAAGTAAATATGGCTCCTGCACGCACACCGCACCTGATTAAGCACATGAAGAATCCCGAGAAAATTCAACGCCACATAAGACTGACTCTGGAACTGAGGAAGATAAACTTGGAGGAGTGATTTAAGGATGTCTAGCAATCTGGAAGGGAGAATAATGACCCGGGAGGACATATTCGTGACATGCACGATTCTCTGGAACTTCGAGTGGATATGGACAGTATGTTTTAGATGCAAGTAGAGAGGTATGGACA